>NW_024062500.1:0-109732 GCF_006381635.1 Hibiscus syriacus
TCACGACGATCGGGTCATCGTTCGACGACACTCCCACACCATCGTGTTCGTTGCATCGTTCCGAGTTCGCCGGTGTCATCCTTGGTGTCCTCCGACGGCGGCGCGTAAGGAAGTGAAGCGGTCGGTCAAAGTTTCCGATTTGTTGAAATCGAGCTCTCGTCGTTCAAAATGTGAACCGAACTTTGTAAGTATCTCGAAATCGCTCAAAATAATTTTTAGAAATTTTCCGGGATTTTATCACTGTTCACGCACCGCCACTGCGCGTGGGGAAGGAAAAAGTGACCGGTTGACCGGTTTTTGAACTGTTTTGACCCGGTGACCGGTCATAAACCGACCCGACCCGACCCGTTGACCCGACCCGACTCTCCTGACCCGATCGTTGACCCGACCCGACCTGCTGACCCGACCCATTGACCGTTGACCGGCGTTGACCAAAACTTTGACCGGCGTTGACCACTGTTGACCAAACTTTGACCGGCTTTGATCGAGCATTAAACGACCTTTGACTTCGACCGAGTATACCTATCCTGACATTTTTCGACGTTCCAAATCCGATTCCGCTGTCCGTTTTTCAAAATTCGAACCCGGAGGCCTCGAAATTGTCGGTCAAACCCGTTGACTTTGATTTTGACCGAAAATTCCAAATTTCTGAAAAGTCATATTTATGCTTTCGACGTCCTGAATCCGAATCCGAAGTCCGTTTCGTAAATTTAACCCGGTAAGCCGTCTTCACTGATTTATCACCCGATTCGATCTGTTTATCGCAATTAAGCTCCGTTTCTGATATAATTTATGTGATATGTATCTGAAGAATTATTGGAAGTTGAATTGAAGATCAAAGGCATTCGAATGGAATTTTAATGGTCGATCAATATTGTACAGAAATCGAGGTAATACTTTACTACCTCTTTATGCTTTATGGAACATGTGAATATTGGTAATGCATGATTAAGATAATTGGTCTTATTTGTGTAGTCAATTAGTTTCTACACTCGATCTGAATACGGTAAAAAGGGTTCATAATTGATTATGGTTTAGATGATTTTTATAAGAAATTGAGGATTGTTAGAATTAAATTACAAGTTCTGTGCTTAGTGATAACGAAATCAACATGGATTTGTAACTTATAGTTTATTCATCAAAGGTTAAATGTTAAAGGTATTTGGATGGGAAATTGATAATACTCCGATAGGGTAAAATTACGAAAATACCCTTAAGTTGTAAGATGTCAGAATGTTCGAAAGGACTGAAGTAAATGATAAGATTGAATTAAATAATAAGACCGGATGGAGGAAATGATTGAAATATTCTAGAATTGTAAATGACCAAAATACCCCTGGAATGGAAATGACTCAAGAATGTCCCAAGCTCAGGAATGAATGGATATACTCAAGCTTTGAAATGAATAGAAAAAACATGAGTACCAAAATGACCAAAATGCCCTTATGACCTAGAATAAATAAATGTCTTGGATTAATTAAGAAATCCAAATAAACATAGATGTTGTGCTACCAGTAAAAGTTGTGGAACGCAACTTAAGTGATCAACCAACGTTAGTGCTATATCATACCTGAATGATATAAGTACCACTTGAATGTTTTTTCGTCTTCCCAAATGGGATCGTTGATAATTCTGGAAGTACTTGGCTCAGCTCAACTCTAGAGCGCATACAGTACTAATAGTGGGTATCGTGAGTCAAATCAACCACGAATACTAGAATGACTTTATTATATGAATAAATTGAACTGAAATGAAGTACAACGTGTATTTGAAATTCAGAAACGTCTGAATTATTCCGGAAAACTTTAAAGTAATCGTGATAGACTTGTTTACTAAACGAACCAAGTAACATTAATGACTGAGGATTAATAGGTGATTGGATGAGTTTGGTAACACTGTTGAACTTACATGATGAATTGTCCTTATGGGTTATGAGCCATGGATCAAGTACGTCCGATTTCCTGATATTGTTGAAACGTGGAAATGAAATAAAGACCGTTGGAAGATTTATTCAGTGATGATTATGAGGATGATCTATGGATCTACATTATGGTATTAAAGAGTGAATACACTGGAAGGATAATGATTGACTTGGTTGACATGCATCAGTTTAGGAGTTGTGTAACTCGAGTGTTTGATAATATGATCGATAGTCGTAGATTGTAAATGACTTGAATCTTCGATTCTATATTTCATCTAAAATCACTTCGGTCATTTTGAAAAAAAAACAAGTAACGCAGAAGGAAAAGATTCTGAATATCTCATTTGGTTCAATTGGGCTGAAATCCTATGAATTCAAAGTATATTCCTGAATACCCCTGATTGTTTGGGTAATGGAATCACTCGCAGTAAATCTGAATTTAGAATTATTATGTATAAAGGTTCCTGAACGTTTTCCTAATGCACACGAAAATATAGTGGGATTCTAATGTATCAACCTTAAATGTCTGGCTAGATCGGTTAGTAATCGATTCTCCTCAATAGGACCTTATCCTGGATTCAATCAAATTTCATAAGTTCATGTTATCCAAATGATAACTACAATGGCCTCTGAAATACTTGGATTCTCTAGTGTGTTCCCTACTTATTACTGAACTGTTTTATTGGTTTTAATATGTGGTACACCGAATTCATTGGTTATTGTTTTATGGATGCACCAATTTAATGTGACAATTATGGAATATGGTTGCTATCTAATTTTTTGTTTTGAAATGGTATATGATTACCATGTTTTTGGATTTATGGAATTTATGTCACGATGCAATTAAATTTGGAATTGAATTTCGATAGAATAGCTCTGATCAAGCTAAATGGGCCTAATGTGACTCTTGAGGGCCCCAAGATGTTTCATTAGGTCGGCTTTCCTTTGCTGTGTGCTTAGGGTAAGCTATATGGACTTATTGACTTGGGCTTAAGGATACAGCTTCATAGCCTATCCTTAAGTCGGCTTTCTTTTGCTATGTGCATAAAGTAAGCTATATGGAAAATAATTTTGGGAACTACTGATGGTGTACCAGAAAAGGGTTTAAACTATGATTTTCAAAAGTTAAACTCTTTTACGAATTGTGAGATTTACTAGACTATGATTTGTTTAATGTACTTATTATGATTTATTATACTGTTGGAACACACTAGACATCCTATTCGATCTCCTGAAAATGTCATACTTTGAAAGGTTTCTTATGAACTGAGATTCATGCTTCTACTCGATGAACCTCTAAGGCCCTAGGGACCCTAAATTATTCTACAAACTGGTATACGTATGATTCAATAAGGAAATTATGGCTTTTCATTTATCTACATGTCATGTAGCATCATCTAGTAGTTCTGTATTACTGAGCTTTCCGAAGCTCACTCTATTACTCAACATTGCAGGTTAAAAGAATTATACCAGTGCAGCTATCGACATCAGTAAGGTAGTTCTTCCGGCGTTGCTTGCAGAGAATGATACATGTGATTAGGGGGCATGTGAATTGTATTTTGTTTTATATTTAAGTTTGAAAAACCTATTTTATTTCTGAATAATAATAAATCATTATATTTATTTACATGTTTTAAGAAAAGTTTAAATTTTCTGCTATTTTTACAGTGTGACGCTCTGGTGGCCCTAATGTGACACTCCGGTGACCCTAATGTGACACTCCAAAGCGGATCGGGCTATCCGCATCGATCTGAAGGGTTACAAATCCTTGTGTTGTAAACACCTTTTGTTTACTATAATTTAAAAAGAAAAATAACATGCACTGAAGATCTTTCTTCAGCTTTAGGAATTAACACGAAAAAGGTGCACTTGTATTTAAGTGTAGTTCAAGGAAATTGCAAGACTCACTCGTCTTTGTACTGTTGAATTTCACCCTCAGGAAACTCCCTAGATGGGAAAAGATCAACAACAGGAATAGATGGAGGGTCAGTCTGCTTCAGTGGCTCCTCTTTTTCCTGAAATAATAATGTCAAACTCTCAACTGATCATCTCCAATAAGAACATGAACTAACCAAATTAGAAGCAGGTCCTCACTTGCTTTTATTTTTCTTCTTTTTCTTCTTTGCAACTTCTGCTAGATAACAATTTGAAGAATGCATAAAAGTATACATGTTAGAAAGAAAAGGTGCAGCTGTATTTTATAGAAAAAATCAAGTTATTGAAAATACCACTAAAATATGAATCCTTTAAGAGAAGCATTATCATCATCTTATTGGAACAGCATATCTTAAAGCAAAACCAAATGGGTTGGGAATTGAAACTTGGAAAGAAACAGGAGAAATAATCACAATTTAGGGAAAAACAGTTATTGACGTTTGTTGCTAACTTATAAGGATTTCAAAACATTGAAGTACCATCATAGCATTTACGGAAGTTGCAGAACGCATGAATGGTCATCACAAGCAGCAGCATATATAAAATACAAAAGTCAAAGAATTATTCAACAGAAAATGATCACCTGCGCCTCCATCTTCATCTTTTTGAATAGACGAAGAGTTAGCAGATGAGTCATCTTTGCCATTTGATATCTCTAATTTCTCAATGCCATTCGAAGTCTCCAACTCCTCATTGTCTCCCGCAAGAACATCATTATTCACTATCTCAGTAGCCATCGCTAAAGACCCTGTTTGCACAGAACTCATTACACAGAATC
Organism: Hibiscus syriacus; assembly: GCF_006381635.1. Classification (NCBI taxonomy): domain Eukaryota; kingdom Viridiplantae; phylum Streptophyta; class Magnoliopsida; order Malvales; family Malvaceae; genus Hibiscus; species Hibiscus syriacus. The sequence continues at coordinate 4,635 of NW_024062500.1, forward strand.
CACATGATTCAAGTCTTCAAGTAATAAAAGAATCAACCAAGTTTTGAATTTGAGGATTCAACAACAACCAAACGCTCACAGATAAAAAAATTCCGTGTATATATCTTTATTCACAGGCAGAAGCTAAAACAAGCAACCTTTGCCACCTCACCAGGATATTTCCCCAAAACTAGCTACAATGAAGCTAAGACAATCGAAACCACCTAGTATTCGGATATCGAATCCATAATGGAATTAAAAGAAAACCAATATTCGTATCCCACAGAATTGATAGAGAAGCGGAAAAGGTAACAATAAAATCATTTGTTCAAATAGCTTACCCAAAAGATCAGGAATACGCACAAAAGATGATAGAAAGCGAGATGATTACCGCGTTATTTCGATCGGAAAAGCAAAGCTCCGTGATTAATCCCGTTTCTTTCTAGAGAGAGCGCGCGCGCTAGAAGTGGAAGAAGAAGAAAAAACCCTCTCCTGTTCAGAGGCGGACAAGAGAGAAGCTAAATAAATACCAAACTTGCATGCAAAGTCTTTGGATATTTTCCTTGTGAGTTGGGTCATGCTAAGAATAATAAAAGAAGCCCATTTTATTACTTATTTCTGGGCCTTCACTTAATTTCAATCATTACATGGAATTGTCAAAAATAAATTAGTGAAAAATTATATCTTTTATATTTATAGATAATTGCAACAATACCACTTTATATTATTTTTTAGTTATATCTCTATTTTTATTTAATAAATTAATATTTTTATAAATATATTTAGAGATAATTGCAATAATATCACTCCATATATCATTCTAAACCCGATTTAAATGAAGATTGTATATTTTTTAGATCGAATCAGATTAAGTGAACATCCCGATCTAATTTATCCCATGTCATTCCCTAAGTAGGTTGGGTTGGTCAAGTTCAAACAATGAAGAAACTAAAATTTTATTTCAAATGATTAAATTAAATTAACATTTTGAATTAATAAAAATATGAGAAAATATTATATTACAATCAAAATTTATTACTCTTTTAACATTTGAATTAAACACCATTTACTCGTTCAATACTTTCGAGTTACTCAGATTTTTTTTGTACTCTAATTTCAAAGCTTCGCCTTGATTAATTTAAACCGACTCAGGTCGTACACCTAGTTTTAGTGGTGAATCTCCCAGCGTAAATTTTCTAAATACGCAAGGACTTGAATTTGAAACATCGCTTAATAGATATCAAACTGATTATCACTTGATCCAACTTGTTTGTGGGTTACTCGAATTTCACTCCATAATAATGCTATCTAATTTTTTCCCCTAACAAATTCCAAATAACTTGGATATATCATATGTATTCTATCATTCTAACTCTAATAAAATGGAAGAATTCTGCATCAAAAAAATGGAAGAATTTGTTTAAGAAGAAGACTCGAATGGCTTCTAGTTTTTGCTCCCCATTTTTATCTATCATTCAAATACAGCTAGATGGAGCAAATCTCGACTGCTATTTAAAAGATCAAATTCCCACAAATGATTTTGCTGTAGAATATTTCCGATCACCATTGATCTAGGCCAAGGCGTGGAGGTGAACCCAAAGCACTTTTCCCCTTCCACCGCATCGAGCACGTAACTCTTCACCGGCGGCATCAACTTAGCTCCACCGGCGAAATGGATCTCCAGTTTCGGCATCATCGACTCCTTGTACCCGGTATCATCGAAACAAATATTCGGGTCATGCCCCTCCGAGCTTTGAGACACTTTCTTGAATTTGCTAAGGGGAGCTAGAAGGCGGCGACGACTCGGTCGAACACGGGTTTCACGAGATGAGTTAAACTGAAACCCGAGTCGACGATAACGCCGCCCGCCGCTCCCAACATCCCATACATTCGACGGGATATGGAGCAATACCGTTGATGGAGATTCCGGAGACGTTTACGGCATAAAATGGATTCACCATCCCCAGGATCAAGTCCGTGTACTGCATTTTCGGCGTCGTGGGATCATTGATTTCGCCGAAAACGAGGAAGTTGACGAGGTTGTTGGGGCTCAGATGATTGACCAAGCAATAGGAGAATTTGTACCAGAATTTCTTAGCTGCTTCCACTGCAAATGAATGCCATTCGATCCCTAACCCCATTATGTTAGGAAAATAACCGAGTACAAGTAATTTCCTTATAACCAGATTAGTGAGAATGCGAAATAAAAGCGGAAAAATAATACCCGAAAATTGATAACGGAGTTCAGCCAATTGTGCTTACGTCTCCGGGCTGCTGCAGATCTTTTACTAAGAGAGAAAATTTACAGGTGTTTACAAAACACTCACTACTCACAAGAAAGCTCTCTAGTATAGGAAGAAAGAAATGTTTTGGGATGATTTTGAAGCTAAATGGGCAAGGGTATTTATAGTAAACTTAGGGACTAATCTTTGAAAATACCCTAAAGTGCAATGACTAAAGTGAATTTACCCATTCCTATTTTCAACAACATCTACCAAAATTTTACCAAACTTTGAAAAACATTTTTCAAAGAAACATTTACCAAACTTTGAAAAAACATTTTCCAAAGTTGGTTGCCAATCTTTGAACTTTTAACAATCTCCCACTTGAAGACTGATTTTAATATGTCTTCACACCTCGATCAATGCAGCAGCATGTCTGGTCTTGTTATTCTAGCATGCCAACTGAAGCTGAACACAACTTCAGTTTGTCCGTAGTCACCGTCTTTGTCAACATGTCTGCCGGATTTTGAGCTCCACTAATCTTTTCATGTTTCAAAATCCCATCTTCCAGAAGAGACCAGATAAAATGATATCTCAATTGTATGTGCTTTGTCCTGGAATGAAAAGACGGATTCTTTGCTAGATGGATAGCACTTTGACTGTTGCAATACAAGATATTGTTTTCTGTTTCTTGCCTAACTCTTCCAAGAAACTTTGGAGCCAAACCATCTCCTTGATGGCTTCCGTAACAGCGACATATTCTGCTTCAATTGTGGAGAGAGCAACTATCTTCTGTAGTTGAGAAACCCAACTCACTGCAGTTCCTCCTAGAGTATAGACATACCCTGTAGTGCTCCTTCTGATGTCGATATTTCCGGCTAAGTCAGCATCTACATAGCCTGTCAGTATCATATCTCCACCTTTGAAACAAAGTGCTTTGTTTGTGGTACCCCGAAGATATCTGAGGATCCATTTGACTGCTTCCCAGTGTACCTTGCCCGGATTATTCATGTACCTGCTAACAGCTCCCACTGCATGAGCAATATCTGGTCTGGTACAAACCATGGCATACATCAGACTTCCAATTGCTGAGGCATACGGCACCTTCACCATGTGTGCACGTTCTTCCTCCGTCTTTGGTGATTGGTCTTTGGAGAGTCTGAAATGAACACCTAAAGGTGTACTTACTGGTTTAGCATCTTGCATGTTGAACCTGGAGAGTACTTTGTTGATGTACTCAGCCTGCGATAACATCAAAGTCCCCGACTTTGTGTCTCTTGATCCTCATCCCAAGAATCTGCTTTGCAGCGCCCAGATCCTTCATAGCAAACTACTTCGACAATTTTTGCTTCAAGTTTATGATCTCTTGCATGTTTGAGCCTGCAACGAGCATGTCATCAACGTACAACAATAAAATAATGAAACTATTGTCGAACCTCTTGATGTAGCAACAATGATCTGCTTGGCATCTGGTAAACCACTGCTACTCATGAAACTATCGAACTTCTTGTACCACTGTCTAGGAGCTTGTTTTAAACCATACAAGCTCTTCTTCAACCTGCATACCAGGTTTTTCTTGCCTGCCTCTATGAAGCCTTCTGGCTGCCTCATATAGATCTCTTCCTCCAAATCACCATGAAGGAAAGCTGTCTTTACATCTAACTGCTCGAGATGTAAATTCTCCGCAGCTACAATTTTCAACACCAGTCTGATTGTAGACAGTTTTACGACTGGAGAGAAAATTTCATTATAGTCAATACCTTCTTTTTGTTGAAAACCTTTGACAACCAATCTTGCTTTGTAGCGTTTTCTCCCATCATGTTCTTCTTTGATCCTGTAAATCCACTTATTATGGAGCGCTTTCTTGCCTAGTGGTAATTCAGCTAATTCCCACGTCTGATTTGACATAAGCGAGTCCATCTCATCTTTCATGGAAGACTCCCACTTGACTGAATCCTCCACCTGCATTGCTTCATCATAGCACTCTGGTTCACCATTGTCAGTCAGCAACAAATAGTGCAAAGAAGGCGAATACCGTTGGGTTGGTTTAGGAATTCTGGAGGAGCGTCTCAGTTCTGGTGTGTGTGGTTCTTCTTGAACTGCTTCAGGATTGATCTGAACATCATTTCCAGAAATATCCTCGAACTCAGCAAATTCCTTTGTTTCAGCTTCGGTATTACTTGATTCTGCGGTTGACCTATCTTTGTACATCACATTTTCATTGAAAATGACTCTGCTTCTGATGATCTTTCGATTTCGTAGTCCCAAACCGGTAACCGAACCCATCACCACCGTAACCAACAAAGACGCATTTGTTGGACTTGGCATCAAGTTTACTTCTTTCAGCAGAGTTCATGTGTACATAAGAAATACAACCAAACACTCTTAAGTGTGAAAGGTTTATTTCTTTCTTGCTCCAAGCTTCCTCTGGTATTCCGCCATCCAAAGGAACTGAGGGCCCACGGTTGATCAGGTAAGCTGCAGTGTTGATAGCTTCAGCCCATAGAAATTTGGGCAATCCGGCATGTATCCTCATGCTTCTGGCACGTTCATTCAGAGTTCTGTTCATGCGCTCTGCTACGCCATTCTGCTGGGTGTTATGGGAAATGTTGTCTCCATCTTGATCCCATTGTTTGCGCAGAAATCTCTGAAACTACTGTCTCTGTACTCTCCTCCATTGTCAGACCTCAACCGCTTGACTTTCAAACCAGTCTCATTTTCCACCATGGCCTTCCATTTTCTGAAGGTATCAAAGACTTCTGATTTCTTCTTCAGAAAATAAACCCACACCTTCCTTGTTGAATCATCGATGAAGGTGACATAATATAGTGAGCCTGCAAGAGATGGAACAGGGGATGGTCCCCATACATCAGTATGAACCAATTCTAACCTTTCTGCCTTGGGAGTCTTGCCAATCTTTGTAAAACTGACTTTCTTTTGTTTTCCAAAGATGCAATCCTCGCATAGTCCGACATCTACATTCTTTAGATCCGGCATCTTCCCTTTTGATAGAAGTATCTTCATTCCTTTCTCGCTCATATGGCCGAGCCTTTGGTGCCATAGGAATCAGCATCTGCTACTGCAATGATATTCTCTAAATTGGAGGTTACATAGAGAGTACCGGTCTTCTTACAACGAGCAATGACTAGTGCTCCTTTGGTAATCTTCTATTCACAGCCTGAAAAAGTTGTACTATCCTTCTCCATCAAGCTGTCCAACAGAAATCAGATTTCTTTTGAGGCCAGGAATATGTCTCACTCCTGTCAGCTTCCAGGTGGTCTGGTTTGGCAGCTTTAGTCGGATGTCTCCTTTTCCGACGATCTTCAAGGTTTCATCATCAGCTAGATGAACCTTCCCAAAATCACCACTGACATAGTTCTCCATGATTTCTCGGCATTGGGTGGAGTGAAAAGATGCCCCTGAATCCAAGATCCATGATTCAATCGGACTGTTGACGCTTAAAATCATGGCATCACCTGTCTCCTCCGTCATGTTGGCAGATTCCTGTGCGGTATTTTTCTTCGGTGCTCGGCAATCTCTTTTGAAGTGACCCTTCTTGCCGCAATTATAACAGGTAAAATCTTTATTTCCTGTTCTTGATTTGCCCCTTATGGATTTTGATCTGCCACGATTTGAATTTCTTTATGAAGTTCTCCCTCTAGACTCCGTGTGCAAGGCTAAGGAGGTTGATGCTTCACCCGATTCTCTTCGTCGAATTTCTTCACTCAATACCAGATCCCGAACATCGTCGAATTTTAATTTGCTGTTTCCCGACGAACTGCTGACTGCTGTAACAGTAGCATTCCAACTGTCTGGTAGAGATGATAAGAGAATTAAAGCTCGAACTTCATCATCGAACTCAATTTCCACTGAACTCAACTGGGTTGTGATTGTGTTGAGTTCATTTAGGTGTTGTGCCACCGATGCCCCTTCCGCCATCCGCAAATTGAATAATCGCCTCATCCAATGAACTTTGTTTGAGGCCGATGGCTTCTCGTACATACTGGAGATAGCCGCCATAAGACCCGCCGTGGTCTTTTCCTTTGCTATGTTAAAAGCAACATTGCGGGATAACGTCAGTCGGATAACTCCGAGGGCTTGTCTGTCGAGAAGAGCCCAATCTTCATCCTTCATGCCCTCTGGTTGCTTTCCTGAGAGAGGTTGATATAGATTTTTCTGGTACAAAAAATCTTCAATCTGCATCTTCCAAAAGCCAAAGTCCGCACCATCGAACTTTTCAATTTTCACCTTCCTTTCTTCTGCAGCCATCGCTCCCACTCGAATCTGGCTTCGTTTGGATCGTTTATGATAATTCTTGCGAATCACTGTGTATTAGAACACCACCGTCGACAAACTCGTATCGCCGACCGAATTTCACTATTCACGAAATTCACTATTCATGTGAATAGTAATGAATAGTAAACTCGCATAAAATTTGACAAAATTCACAACCAAAAGCTCTGATTACCAGTTGTTAGGAAAATAAACCGAGTACAAGTAATTTCCCTATAACCAGATTAGTGAGAATGCGAAATAAAAGCGGAAAAATAATACCCGAAAATTGATAACGGAGTTCAGCCAATTGTGCTTACGTCTCCGGGCTGCTGCAGATCTTTTACTAAGAGAAAAATTTACAGGTGTTTACAAAACACTCACTACTCACAAGAAAGCTCTCTAGTATAGGAAGAAAGAAATGTTTTGGGATGATTTTGAAGCTAAATGGGTAAGGGTATTTATAGTAGAAACTTAGGGACTAATCTTTGAAAATACCCTAAAGTGCAATGACTAAAGTGAATTTACCCATTCCTATTTTCAACAAACATCTACCAAAATTTTACCAAACTTTGAAAAACATTTTTCAAAGAAACATTTACCAAACTTTAAAAAAACATTTTCCAAAGTTGGTTGCCAAACTTTGAACTTTTAACACATTACACCATCGATGACGTGGAACTCTCCTTGTATTATCTCAATACACCCGATGATCACTTTCGGCACTTTAACTTTCCGGCCATTTCTGAGGCGTACTATAGCCGTATCGTTGCAGAAGAATCCGTGCACTGCCGTGCCTTCCGAGTACGTAGAACACTAGTAGGAAGGGTTGAGTAAAGCTGACTCCGCTAGAAATATTCAAAAAAAAATTATTTGAATTAACTCGACTAAATTTTTTTAAAATTTGAGTTAAGTTATAAAATAAAATTTAAATAACTCAAATTTTTTAATAATTAGTAAATTAATTTTAAGTTTAATTTAAATATCTCCACTTTGCATAAAATTAGAATCAAATAGCACCATAAAATTATAAATATTTATAATGGGGTAAACTACGTGTTTTAGTCATAAGTTGTGTAATTGCTTTGATAAATAAGTTCGTCTTTATCAAGCAAGATAAGGAACATCTCCATATAATGCAGCACAGCCAGAAGAAAGAATAATTGAATAATCACCTTACAGTTACACATGACAAACATACTAGTCTCTTGCTTTTAGCAAGCTCAAATAACAACAATAACTATATATTGTCTAACCATTCATACAATCCCTCTTTAAGAGACGCATACACTATGGCTCTACATCTCCCACTGCCTGAATACTTGCTTTCTTCTCCGTATCTTCGATCATTTCGTCGTTCAAGCTCTTAGGTTCCTTCTCGCCGGATTCGGGCTCAACAGGTAGCTGCATTTTGTACTGGTGTCTTGATGCAAATACTAGAAAAACCAAAAAATTTAACAACCCCAACACTGCAAGTAACCAATAGAAGTTGTTTAGCTTTCCTTTGTTCAGATTGTTCCTAAGCCAGGTCCTTCTGGTTACATGATCGACGATCGACACCAGCAAACTGCTCACGAAGAACCCCATCGAAATGGTGCTCAGGAAAAGCCCCGTGCTCATGGATTTCATCCGGTCTGGCGCATCTCGAATGAAGAACTCGAGCTGTCCGACATAGGCAAATGCTTCTCCGGCACCGACGAGGAAGAACTGAACAAGTAGCCAAAAGGCACTTATTTTGACTCCTTTGTTAACAGCAACTTCCCTTCTTTGTTTCTCAACAATTGCAGCCCCCACCATGGCAGCTGTTGACAAAACTAGTCCAGTTCCAATCCTCTGCAGGCTTGTGATTCCTTGGTGATTGTGAGTGATTTTTCGAGCCAAGGGAACGAAAAGTTTTTCGTTTAGGGAAGTGAAGAGGAGGATGCTGATGATGAGAAAAGCAGAGAAAGAACCAGCCGGGATCACGAAAGAACCGACCGTTCGGTGCATGATGGTGGCTTGCTCGACTGTGAAGGTAGTCATCTGGGAGTAGATTGTCCAGAAGAGTATACATGTGGACCAAATTGGGAGTAGTTTTATGACCATTTTAACCTCCTCAACTTGTGTCACGGTTGAGACAATCCATGAGTTGTTTTTCTGCATGTTGGGGGCACAATTGTCCTCTAGGATTGCAGCCTTGTCAAGACACCTAGTCGTTCAACACAAGCACATTGAAATGAAATCTGGCTACTCACAAGCATGAAAGAGCACATAATTTGCCATGAAAACTATGTCCAACAAGACTTACTTGAATCTTCGCGTGTACGGAACCTTTCGGTTTTCGTAATCATTCAAAAGGCTAGGATGGGAAGGATAAGGCTGATTTCTCTTCTTCAAGGCCAATAACAGAACCCTCCATATGACAGTTAAAGGGCTCCCCTGAGGCTTTTTGAACCTGTACCACGGTGTTCCACAAAGCAAAACCGCCACCGCAATCACCATCGTGCCGGCCGAGATTCCGTATCCCCACCCTCTTCCTACATTGTCTTGTATATACACTAGCACAATCACGGCAAACAGAGACCCAATGCTGATTCCGAAATAGAACCTGTTGAAGAAAAAAATCATGGCCTTCTCCTCCTTGGGATCTGTCACATCAAACTGATCGAAGCCGAAACCGGAGACATTAGACTTTATTCCCCCACCGCCGAGTGCTGTCGTGTATAGTGCCACATACAGCAAAACAAGTTGCCGGCCGCTTGCCTCGATGCACTCATGATGCTGCCTTCTGTAGTCATCACAGTAAGGAGGCCTCATGCTGGGAATTGTTGTAGCCAGCGTTAATAAAATCACTCCCTGAAAAAGAACCATATGTCAAGATACCAACTTTGTTATTTCTTGTTTATCTGTAAGAGAAACTCACCAGAGCAGTTATGGAAGCCGAGAGAGCGACGGTCAAGTACCGGCCAAGTTTCGCATCGGCTAAGAATCCTCCGAGGAGACCGAGCAGATTGAGAGTTCCCATGAAGTTGGTAACAATAGTTGCTGATTTTGCAGCTGAGATATGCAAATCTCCTACTAGGTATGTCACCAAGTTCATTGATATACCCATCACGCATATCCTCTCGGAGAGCTCAGATCCTGCACCAAAATTAGCAAAAAAAGAATATGGTATCAAAGTAAACCACGCTTTTAAACTTCAAAATCCGCATCCTCGACTCACCTAAGATGAGCCCTGCACCAAGCCATCCACCGGTTTTCGACTTGTCCACCAGATTTCCCCGGAAATCAACCACAGCTCCATCGTTTGCACCATCTTTCTCACCATGGCTTTCAACCAAAACCTGTGAGCATGCATCCGACAGAAATCAAGGTAACAAAGAAACTATTCATGACAAGATAAAATTTATTCAAACATGCTATTGAAAACTTCATGGAATGCATACTGTACCATGATTGGAACTTCAAGAAGGAAGAAAAGAGAGTGAGAGAAGGAAATGGTGGTGTTTAGGTCCAAATATATTATGATTGGGGGTGGGGAATGCTTGATATAATAAGGGCCTGTGTACCCTCTGTAGATGTAATTTCTGAGTTTACCCCAACTTGTGGTGTAGAGTTGGTTAGCATGAGCTTTTAAATTTTGGTGTCATTCGGTCATTTTGATGTTTTTATCATCCTGTGGTCTTGGTGCTCCTATGAGGATTGCGTATTACGGTTTGATCCGAGTATCCAGTGTTTATATCCCTTTTGATTTACAGGATAGTGACATTTGGTATTAGAATCGACTTTGAGATAAGTTATACTTCCGAAGATGATTTTCAGAGACTTTTTTATCTACCCGAGTCTTCAACTAACCTATATCTTTTAAACACGGACTTTTGATCAATTACTAGGCATGGACAAGATCTTTACAGGCCCAACCGTACGATTACACGTTCACTAAAGACGGGCTGAAATCCTTATCACCTACTTCATCCTCCATGCTTCATCTTCTTCTCTACAAAAACATCGATCAACGACCATTTTCTCACTGACCGTGACTCTCAATTCAAACTGATAAAATGAACCGTCAACTGCTGATGAGCTAAATTCATTTTCATCAACAAGGAATTACTATGATATCATTAAAGGATAATGAATTTTCGATCAAGTGTTCGAAATCTTTAACCTATCGGAACTTTTTATATAGAAAATCATGCAACTTCAAGAAATTGAAAGGATAATAGGTTGCAAGTTGATATACTTTGGTATTGAAACCCCAAGGTGTGAACCACATAGGAGAAGGACAAAATGATTTATTTGTTTTGTTTTTCAGGCTGAATTTGGTTCCTATCTCTTCATTACCGTAATTTGCAATTCCAAAGATAATCATGTATGGTGGTGACATGTCATGTCATGTCATGTAGGGATCGTAAACTGTGGACCCTTTGGTTGAATGGCTGTTTAGCATTCATCGATCTCTATACTCTGTACTATAAAGTTTTGAGAGATCCCATGTCTGGATATCTTTCCGTCGTATTTTCCTCTGCTATTTGGTTTCCTTTCCCGCTAATTGTATCTTCAATTGTTTTCTGTGTGATGTTTCCATGTCTGGATATCTTTCATGCCTTTTTTTGCTTCATTCTACCATATCAATTGAATTCAGCCTTTCAATTCCCAGCATCTATAATTTAATTTGATTTAAAACGTAAAATATCCATAAGCATGAATTAAGTGATTTTAATGACTTAATAATAAAATAATATATGTTCGGGATATTTTCATTCATTTAATAATAAAAGCTCAATCACCTATGCAGTGATCGTTGATGCTCGAACCTGAAATCTCTAAAAATAACAACAATTCATTTATCCTCACATCCCTAGCATTCATGTTGCTCAAACTCGGGTCATCAAGGAATAACAACAATTCATTTACACATGGTCACTTGATTCGCATTGCATATTAAATATCTTAAAACGTTTATAACTAAAATGGTTTTATGGCATACTAGATTAGGGAGGGTATAAGATTTTTGTCATATTTGGTAAATAAATAATAACATAGGGAAAAAACTTAATTACTATATAAAATTTATAATAATTTATATAAATTAAAGCAGTATTAACGCAAATTTTAAATTTTTAAAGTGATGAACTTTAGTAAAAATATTTCTTATTTTTGTTCAGATTAAATTATCTGAATGGCTAAATATTATTTACCGACAGTGATTTTCGATTAAGTAAAAATCTCTTCCTCTAAACTATATCCTTCACCTCATTTTTGTTTTTCACCAATCATTAACTGTAACTCCCTGTCAAGATTAAAAAGAACAGATCATCAAAAGCCACTATAATCTTTTTTTTTGTAACAGTAAAACACTGCTAAGTAGTGTGAACGAACTCATATTAAAGCTTTTCCTCACGCATGAGAGTATGCCTGATTTCAGCAGGCGGGCTACAGAATATCACAGGACCCAGGCTCTTATTTTTGTTAATGTACGCCATTGCGTCCGTAACTTCATTAGCTTCTCGTCTAATGAAACACAAGTATTTCTGATGCGTCTCTTTCTGATCTTTACAGCAAGCTATATATTTGTTTTCATTTTTCAAACATTGACGTTTTTGAAATTTTATATACTTTGAAGGGTTATAGTGTCCTGACGTAGTCGTTGGTAAATCCACGTAATCATCCTCAACTAAATTTATTATCTGACATTTAAATATGTTCACCTCGTAAATATACAATGAGTGATTAAATTATGAGTAATTTGAAAGTTAAGTAATTAAATCGAAATAATTTAAACTTTAATTACAAAAATAGGAGTGAAAAGATAATTGAATGATGAATGATGCAATTTACCCATGAAAATGTGTCATTACAAATAACCTTAACAACGAAGTACTAAAACGAAACAAAAATTAAACTTAGGTATGATTTTGAAAAAAATTAAAACTTTAAATATCAAAATATATCAAAACTGATAATCTAAGTACTAAAGACATAATTTACCCCTTAAATGCCACTTAAAGCAATTTAAAGGAATGACAGGTAAGCAATATTTCGGAGATAAGGATCGGCCATTTTTGAGATCTTGTTTTCTATTTTGGTACAACAAAATCTAACTTACCCTTTTGTTTTCTATTTTCATGCAAAAAAAATCTATTCTACCATCTTTTATAACTTAGTATACATAGTGTGTAAAATTAATTTTACACAATTTGACCATTTTAATCTTAAATCTTAAAATCTAAAACCCTAACTCTTTTACCTTAAAATCTAAAATACTAAACCCCTAAATCACATACCATAAAAAGACCCATAAACCCTAAAACAACAAAATGTACAAATTAAAACTTGCATAATTTGGGTGTTTCAGATAAGTTTTCTTCTTTGAACTTTATTGTTAATGAATTGTTATCGTCTACTTTATTCCTAATGAATTATACACTATAAGTATATCAAATATTCATCATGCATAATTTAATTTTTTTCTCGGTGCTTGCAGGGGCGGACCTCCATGGTGCTCGGGGTATCCCAGGCAACCCCTCATCCAAGGGCGGACCTCCATGGTGTCCGGGGTATCCCAGACAATCCCTCCACAAGTGTCACCCTTGGGGTTCTTGCAACCCCTGAATTTTTGTCCTGAATCCGCCTCTAGGTGCTTGTAATTGAGTCAAATTACTTAGTACGAATACAATACCTATATTAAAAGTGTCACCGTTAATATCACATTGAAAAATTATATAAATTTTAGGATATAATCTGTCTATGAAATTTCAGTCTATCAAAATGCATACAACAAATCAACTAATTTACACATGTTAAATTTATGGTCATACTCAAAAATGATAAGATTTTAGAGAAAGCTTGTACTTGTCATTCGCTGGCTTTAAATGTGGAACATGAAGAACTCGTCAAATTTAGATAGATTGAAATTTCGTGGTCTGCAAATTCCCCATTTATTTTGTAACCATTTTCATTTCTCATTCGATATCTGAGTTGTGACAACTTAACGACGACAACAAAAACGAGACAAGCCATCCCAAAACAACTTTGTGCTCACACGTGGTGCATGTGATACATGGGTTAGAATTCATTTATCCGGAGTAAAACTATTTTAGTTTTACATATTTTTAGGGTCGTCGAATTGAGGGAAATTTAAGGTTGATATTAACTCCTTGTTTTTTTTCAGTGAATATCTCATCACTTTCTACTGTTAATCTCAATCTTTAATTTCTTTAATTGCTTTATTTGAGTTGAGACTCTATATAAATTCGAATATAATAACTTAAACTTGATTCGAAACTTCAATCAAACTAAAATCGACCTAAATTAAATCTTGATTGATATAGATATGTACTCAATTTAACTCGAATAGAAAATAACTCAAATAAAACATAACTTGAATCTAAAGCAATTTGAATTTAATTTGCCCAAATCTGATTCGATCTGAACATCGATTAGATTTGAACTTGATTCTACCGAAAATCAACATATATATATTGACTCGACACAAAAAATATATGATATGATATTGATCATAATAAAAAATGATCGATATGATATTAATCCAACATGATTCATAACTTACTCTAGATTCTAACTAAATCTAAACTCGAAATGACCCGATTGAAATCGAACTTAAACTGAATACAATTCAAACTTAAAATGACCCGATTGAACTAGAACTCAAACCAAATACAATCCAAACTAAAAAAATGACCTGAGTCAAACTCGATGTAAACCACCTGATTATCACCTTACGTACAAGCAATAATTTAAATGCTGAAATACAAACACAAATACAATTTATATTAATTTAAGTAGAGACTTTGTTATTTTCTATTATCAAGACAACACACCAAAAACTTTCACAAAACCACATTTCATTCCACAAATCTCTCTCTCTCTCTCTCTCTATGGTTGAAAATTTTGGCGACAAATATAGCTGAACTAATGAGCATATGCATGCATGCACGCTGGTGTTTACTTTTCCTAATGGCCATGCTGAAATTGGAAATATAGGTGCCTTTATGGATGAGTATTATGAAGTGGGAATCTGAGTGGTGGGGTTATTTTGGAGGTATGTACATTAACAGGACAGGCAATGGCCTTTTGTCCTGGATCCATGGCCCTACGGCGTGCCTTATATTTGTCCGCTTCCCACCTCTAAAACAATCACTCACTTTCCCTTGTGACTTGTGACCATCTCTTTTCCCTCCGTCAATCATTTCGTATCTCCTTCCATTTGTTCTTCTCAATTATTTATTATTCACTTATAATATGTAGGCTATACTACCAGATATCCTCATGGGTTGAGTTAGAAAAATTATTTTAGGATGTTAAATTTAAAAATTATATAAAGAAAAGTGGAAAGTTTGAATTTATTTTTTCCTTAAATATTTTTTTTAAAAATTAGGTCAATTTCTTTTTTAAAGATGTCAGAAACTTATTTAAAAAAGTGGCATTATATATATATATGGAAAAAAGATAATTTTAAAAATTTTTGGATTTGACACCCCTCAATAGTACTGGTTCCGCCACTCCCCCCCCCCAAAATCTAAAAGTAAAATATAGAGAGGAATAGGCCCAAAAGCCGAAAACAAAGCAAGGGTAAGCTCTAACCGTCTAAGCCCCAAAACTAGAATGTGGATCTGCCCAAATATAGGATAGTTTATCCAATTTGGACGGTCACAATAATTTTTTAACTCCGCTTAGTTTCTAAAATTATTTTATATTTTTCTATTTAAAAGTTATTCTTTTTATGCGTGAATCAAATGACTTAGTGAATAAAATTTTATTATTTCTTGAAATATCAGGTTCGAATACCATAAACGATAAGGGTGTGAGCGTCTAATATCAAATGATTAAAGAGTCATCTTTCAAAAGATATTACGTTATACATAACCTAGATTAATAAAAAAAAATATTTTAATTTTTTTAATGGTAATTGTTGACATATTTTAATATAGGTGGTAGAATAACCTAGGTTCAAGTTATATCTATGTCAGACTGTCTAATAAATAAAAGAAATAATCATTCAAATGTCTTTCTAATTATCGAGAAGCTAAGTTGTTACGACATTTCGAGTAATTATAATCGATTTATTTAAAAAAAATTTAGATATTCCCATATTAAAATTAATGATTGAATCATGAATTAAACTAAACGATTTTCATTAACTATAATAAATCACCACAACTCAGGATATCAAAACAAAAGTAGATTAACTCGATTAATACTAGAGTGAGTTACAACCCACAACATTAGAACGATAGATCTAATGTGTTCAATTATTAGGTCTCTTACATTTCCTTTACAATTATATCTGCTATATTAAATGTGTGAAATATAAATTTTATAAAATTTAAATCATACAGAAAAGTAAAACATTCACGTGCGTACAAATAAAAAGGATGGAAGAGAATTTGAGGCTAAATATTTTAAATAGACAACATAACATGCTCACGTTGGTTAAGAATTTAGACATATAAACGTTAATAGACGACGACATGTGGGTGATGCTGTCTTCCGTTTTTGACAAAAACGACGAGACCCAATTCACAATGCATGATCTAATCATCTAAAGTAGACGGGATTTTAATTTAAGATCAAATGCGTAAAATGTTATAAAAAAGTATATATTTTTATTAATATTAAATTAATGTGATTATAATATAATATTTATTTTAAACAATTTTAATTATCTGACAATGAATACTCAATCACCTTACTGCAGTCGACACGAAGATAATTTAATTTGTGTATTATAAAAATTATATATAAAAGTATTATAAATTTGCAACAATTTATGTGTTTGATAACATTTTGTCCATGTAAGCTGTAATGATATATGTATTCAATTTTTTTTCAGCATATAATATATCTTATTACATGCGATACTTTAAAGTGATTAAATATGTTATAGTTGAGTTAACAAAAGTTAATGACTTGTTGGTACCTTACAATTCTCTCTCGTGTTATCTTCTTAGTAGTTTAAACATTATATAAACATGTTTTTTAATAACTTTTTTGTAATTAAATATATAAAAATCAAATTAACCAAAGTGATGTAAACTATGTTCAGTATTTCCTTTTTATAATTAATACTCTTTGTTTTATTTTGAAACTCATACGATGGAGCTAAATATCATTTTACATAAAATTGGTTAGATTCATAAATTTAAAAATATTTGTATCGGTAAATTCATGTTAGATTTAGGATTAGTATATATTTACTTTGAAATTTATTTTTTTAAAGATGATTTTTTATTAATTGCCTATTTTATTGATTATGTCCATAATAAAATTTTATTTTATTTCAACGTTCAGATTGAATTTTTAGAGTTCATGTTTATAAATGGTTTTACATTCTATCGTCTTATAGTTTTTTTATTAAATTAAAATGATTATAAAATAATATTTATTCTAAATATTATCAACTTTTTAAAAGTAAATGTCCAACCATCCGTGCTATAATTACCGGTGTTTGAACTAGAAATCTCAACAAATAACAATAATTTGATTTGATTCGTACTATCACATGTTATAGTTTATATTAAAAATATATAAATGATCCAATGGTTTCAATACTTCCAATCTGTCTAGATGGTTTTATTCAAATCTCTTAAAATCACTTTTTGTTCTAAACATATTTAATAGATATAGTATGATTAAAAAAATAGTTAAGTGTTATTTTTAAGCGAGTTTGAGCAAATTAATCTTTAACCAAATATAAAAAAATTAATTAATTTTTGATCTAATTAATATTGATAGCCGACCATTTAATTAAAATAATTCAGTTTGGTTGACTAACTCGGTAAAAATTGAGAGGTGAACACTCCTATTCTCAATCCCTTCACTAGGTTTCAAGTTTGATCTTTCTTCGATCTAATGATAACATCACTAATTATGTAATGGTTTAAGCTCAAATTATACTAAAAGTTAATTTTAGACGTCTATTTTTTTGTTAAAAATAAGTGTCCAATGTTTTCAAAGTTACACTTCTAGATACTTAGACTGTAACATCGTTAAATTCAGCACATTTCACATTTATACAATTTTAATTTTTATATAAATTTAAAAACTTAAAACTATAATTTATTTAAAAACCCCAATTTTTTTATAAAATTATCAACCCAAAAATTTTAAAACCCTAATTTTAATCCATTTGCATAGTTGGCTGCCACAACACCATCAATCGATAAAAAATCCAACATGTTCGGTCGAAAACCACCCAACGACAAAAAATTCTTATTTTTCGTGACTGATCGAACAACCAACGACCATGCAAACAAAATTTTGTAATCGACTGATAGAGGTTCTCCACGTTGCGATGTCAATTTTCGCTATAATCATCGTGTGAAGTATAAGGGTTCAACTGGTGGAGGTTCGTGCAATCGCACACCATCGGAGGTTTTGGCCCATTGACAGTGTTATGGCGACTGACAGTGGTAAGAGATTGAAATCATGATTTTCCAGAATTTTAAGTTTTTTTTAATAATTTCATAGAATATAAAGTTTTTTTTAAAAGATAAATTTTATTTTTAAATTTTTTTAAATAAAATTTCATATGAATGATGTGTATCAAATAATGATTTTTTTAACGACCGTTTACAGTACAAACATATAAAAATATAACATTGAAAGCGTTAGTTACCTAAAAGTGTAACAAAAAAAATTTAGACGCCTATTTTGAACAAAAAAATATTTAGATACCTAAAATTAACTTTGAGTATATTTTAGACACTTATTTTATATAAAGTCTTATATAATTAAATTTATTGAATAAATTAAAATTAAAACCAAATAAGTTTAATACGTAAATAATGATGACAATAATAATAATATATTTACATTAATTTTAAATAATTAAATAATTTAATCAACAAAATTTAAAAGTTAATAATTAAAATAAAATCTATCGCAATTATATGATTAATTTGTATTAGTTTTTAAGTTATGAGGTTTAGTTTGGTAATTTACTTTGGTTTATCTTAAATACAAAGTACAACAAAATTAAGATGGAAATATTAAAGATAAATAAGCCCGTAGTACATCGTAGGTCTCCGTCGTATTTTGTTCTTCAATCCTTCTTTTATCGTCCTCGCCTCTTCTCTTCGGATGTGGATAAAACGACAAACAAATCGATTTCATGGCGCGTGAGGCACACATCAGATCAAATCTCCATAATCTCCTCCCATAATTTCCTACTTTACCCTTCTCCTTCTCAATCTTTCTAGTTGCCTCTGTAGCTCACATCCAATAATAGTGTTAGACGTGGTGTTAACGTGTGGAATCTTACCTTCCTTCCTTGATCACGCTTTCCAAGCCAACCAAAGTCTTTCCCTCTCAACAATTTTAGTTCCTTTCATTAAATACACAACAGTTTCATCTTCTTTTTGCCCCTATTTAATTTTTTTTTGTTATGAAGTTAGAAGACTTTTGTTGCTTCCTTCTTTTTCTCTCTTCCATTTTCATGGAATTCCTTTCTTCAAGCTTTATTTTCCCTTTTCTTTTTTAAATGTATATATATAATGTTTATTTTTTTGGCTATTAATGATATGTTTAGAAAAAAATCGTATATGTCAATTTTCAAGCTGTGGTTTGATGCAATTTGAAATTAAAACAGTGCTTAGAGCTTAATTTTGATGGGGAAACACGATGAAGGACGCTCTGTTTTTCCTTTAACCAGTCTCCAGATCGGGTATTCTTTATTTATTTTTACTGTTACTATCTGTATGCTTAATCTGAATAGGGTTTCAATATGTTGACTATTTTCATGGACTCGTATTGAGTGTTGTATACAGATGCATGTTTTTCCTATATTTTGAGACCATATTTCGATGCTCTTTTTCGGTATTTGCTTTTATTATTAGAAAACAAAAAAGTCGGTTAACATCTGCTTTAGGGAAAATATCTGAATCACAGAGCTATTTGTCAGTTTTTTTTTAAATTTTTTTTTGGCATTATACGATTTTTTTGTTTAATGTCTGATTGCAGAGACTTGCAGTCTTATCTTTCGGATCTTAGCCTTTTCTTGTCCCTTGAAAGTAACAAACTCTACATTTTGGTGGACAACCGGCCATGGCTCAGGGACTTAGATTCACGCCCAGCTCACTTGTGGCAATTAATGGTTACCAAGGTTGTTGAGAACACCTTTTTGTCTTTTGATCTTTTGAATGTATCTACACTTCTTTTTTTTCTTCTTTCTAAAAAAAGGTCAGTTCATTGTAAGAAGATTATAATGAATTTGAGTGATCTTATATCTATTTACCTTTTTCAGTCCAGGTTATCTCCTTTTGCTAACACCAAAGGTCGTAGGGAAAGAAAGGATGGAAAACAAGCTTCTTCCAAATCAAATGCTAAAGATGCCAAGAAGTTTGAAAGATGGTTCTCTTTGATTGATGCTGTAATGTTGTCTAGAAAGAGGATTTTGCTACCTGTTAAGAAGCTGAGAACCTCTTCTCTTCTTAGCAGCGAGCTGCATCAGACATTGTATGGCTTCATTGTATTTGAAGTTTCATGGTCCAATGTTCGAGGTCTTAACTACTTGAATGAACTTCAGGTATTTGTTTTTGTATGTGCTCAGTATAAATACGTACATATATATATATATATATATATATTTGTTTGTTTGTGATTCACCTTCAAGGTCTTGGTGTTCACAACTTTTCTTCGCATTTTCAGACGGATACCTCTCTAGCCGTAGAGGCTAAATTTATGCGAAGATGGGAATTTGACAGCATTGATCAAGCAGCAAATTGTATATCTTCATGGTTCTCTGGAACATTCTTGGAGCAGCAGCGTCTGATAGAATACCTGAATTTATCAACTGGTATGTTTTTTCCGTAATATTTCTTTATGATTCTCGAGTTGAACAGAGTTACCTGTTATGAAGTTAGAAATTCTAAACTAGAGATGCATGTTAGCAAGCAGTGGCGGATCCAGAAATAATTTTGAGGGTGGGCACACATATGTTAACTCAAAATTTTTGAATGGGGTGGGCACAAATAAAATTTCAGTGTGGGCACCATCAATAAAATAGGTAACTAATCAAAGAAAAATCGGATTTCAGGGTGGGCATGTGCCTCGGGATGCTTTGGATCCGCCACTGTTCGCAATAACATTAGTGTTCTTAATAGTAAAGAATACTTGATCACTTTATGTCTCACTGGGTGAAGCCTATAAATAATTTACAAAATACAATAAAGATAGACTGTTCAATGTGTATCTTGATAATTTTATGGCAAGTCAAATTCTATGTTTTTGGTAATATTAGCTCATAACTTCTCTTCTTTGCTCCACTGCATTCTCTGTTCCCTATCAAGGTGAAAGAGAGTTTGCTCATTTGTTCTTATTAGCTTCCCTATCATTTACTATGCTCTGTTCCCTTTGAACAAAAAAATATTGTTTTTTAAGGACAAATATATTGTTAATACCCAAAATTCCTAGCTGTTATGAGTTATACAAGGGCTAGACATAGACCAATATTAGGGAAACTAGAACGGAGGTTGAAACAGTTAGACCTATGGCTTCCAGTCCTACTGGTTGGACTTACTGGTGCAATATGGATATTTTAGTCTCATTTATATTGTTTAATGAGTGGTTAGCCTTCTAAAGGCTATCATGTGGTAAACTCACTTATATTGTTCAAAAGGTGTGGTTATATTGGAGATGATGTTCACTGCATGTCAATTTTTCTGTTTACCACATGATAACCCTTAGAAGCCTAACCATTTTCTCTCTATTTCCTCCCTATCAATACGATAATTTGCTTTGCTGATATAGTATTTAATCTGGATGATTTTTAGGAGACGTCTTCTTTGATGCTGAACAAGATTTTCCTAGGTCGATCCCTTTGAACGACGAAGAATATATCTGTGATAGTTACAGCATTGAGGAAAACTTCCTCCATGATCATTGTGGCAATTTCAGGCTACACCCTGCGACCATGGACTGCGAAACATTTGAGCCACACACTCCTCCTCCTACTGGACCTTATAAGCGAAGGAAAGTAACTAGGGCAATTAGTACTGGACGTGAAGTTGATGTCTATTGTGAGGAACGCCGAGAGCAAGCTAGAAACTTATTGGACAACTCTAACGAAAACATAGTCGAAGCTACAGAGTATTGGGATGTTCTTATTTTTTTTAGATTTGATGATAGAGATCTCCCATTTAAATTAAAGCAAATAATAATTCCTGATCTGAGGTTACTTCGTTTACTAGAAGCGGGTCTTCCATCTTGGGTCATCTTCCTTCAATCTTATCCTGGCTTCTGCCATACCTATCGCCCATGGATGTGCCCTCTTGCTCGAGCTTTATATGTTCTGATTTCATTCACTACTGTTTTAATAGGATTTTATGATTTGTACAAAAATGTCCCTGTTCTTAAAGCAACTGCTTCTCGTTTATGTGGGCCACTTTTTCATTGGATAGAAACCTGGGAGATGGTGTCAAGGATCAAGTACTTGGGAACTATGCTATTTCTACATAACTTTCAGAAGGCTGTTGAGTGGATTTTGACGGCTACAAGTGCTATTCGATCATTTTTCTCTTTTCTTTATTTGCCACTGGCAGAACCATTTATGGGGTTGTGGGACTTCCTTTTGCCAATTTGGAGTTTGTTGAGTGAACTATTGGAAAGCTTATTTTCATCCATATGGATTGTGATTAGTTTTCTATGCAGTCTAGTGGAGACTGTCATAGAGGTTCTACTGATGCCTATATGGTTTATTGGCTCAGTTCTCTGGAACATGGGTAAGTCATCAGATCGTTCCTTTAGCTATTTCCTTATTTAAGGGCTTGGATTTTAATATATTAATTTTTTTTCTTCTTATTTCATGCTACTACAGTGACTTCTGTCTTTTATCCTATATTTTTGGTTCTTTGGGAAATATTATATGCCCCAATACGCCTGGTCCTTTTCTTGGCCAGTTTTGTGGCTTCCGTGTCTGGCTTCATCTTTGATTTGGTTGGAGATATATGGAGGTCATTAAGTAGCATAATTCGACTTGCTTCTTCAGCTTCTGAAGCTACAGTAACCAGCACATATGAGGTCTCTGTATGGCGTTCACTCTGGAATGACCTTTTTTCCCAGGTTAGAAGACATCACTGTAACTTTATAAATGTCTTTATGTTTATTATACTTGATTTTTTTGGTCATTTTCAGGTTTTTCGTGCTGTCAGAAGTATATTAAATGGATTTGTTGCTTTCTTCACAGCCTGCAACAGACATCGCCTAAGGTTTATCACATTTTTTAATTTATCCTGATCTATTATATCAGATAATTAGTTCACTCTCTTTTAAATTTAACTAGAGAACGAGTGTTAGGCATTAAGCTTGAAGTATTATTGCCCGGGTTCCCCCAATTACCGTTCCATCTATGAGATGGTGTTTTTCACCATTCCTACTTAACTCATTAGATGGAGTGTTCTCCATTACATACATCCACGCATCCATATGTTTTTTAACTGTTTGTTCTTCATTACATACCTTGGGTTCAACTATGATGAGAATGAAAATATACCTTTGCAAATTTCCCTCATAGAGTAATCTGTTACCACCCTAAAAATTGCTTTGCAAGTCTTCCTTGCAAAATAAACTTTTAGAGTTCCCTATCACATGGGCTATTCATCAATATGGATATATTATTCTCCGATTAATTTCACCATATGATCGTTTTGATATACCAGTCCACACTATTCATTTGTGAGTTCTTTGGGATAATTCTCTTTTGATTGCTCTCAAACTTCTGACTTGTTTTCCCCTGATGATATACCATCTCCTGTTTGAACTAAGCTCAAGTGTATTGTCTTTGACATGGTCATTTTGGTTCTATGGTATACAGCATTTACAATCATGTACAAGATGTCATTCAAAGACACTTTGGTGGAGTCCCTGGATCACAAACCACGGATCCAAGACGAAGCAAATCAACCCATGGAAATCAATATCAAGTAAGCAATCATATAGTTGATATTTATTTAGTCTGGAGCTCTCATTTCCATATGCTATATTTGCATCATATGGCTGACATGAACTCTAAGTTACATTGACTCGAGTATCTGATTCCTATGCCCTATTATGTTTGATATGGGTACTTTAGGCATAAAAAAAGGAAGAGTCATGGTAACGTTGCATGAATTTTTACTTGCTGCTGATGCTAATGCTAATGCTAAGCACGTTGGATGTGTAGCATCTTAAGTCTTGTTTTTCATCACAGATTTTTACGGTGAGAAGGAGAAGAGTCCATAGTAGAAAAATGTAGTCCTCCGACTTTGCCATCGAGTTCAAAATATGCAAGATTGTATCCTTTCTCATAATCAAAACCAAACCAAAATAGTAATATCTATATAGGACCCTAAAGGCATAGGTTAAGACTTTTAGAGAGAATTTCATTCTTTTATTCCTTCTGTGTATTCATTCTACATGTTTAGCTTCTGGCGAATGTATATTATGTAAAGTTAGTTTGTATATTTTTATGTGAAAAAAGGGTTTGGAATTTAATCATGTTTTATTTAGGGATGATAAATGCTTTTTCGGACTTGATTCATACTGTTTGTTGTAGTGTTGAGTAATATGCCAATGTATTTGATTTCGTAACCTATGTTTAGGTTTTTGTAAACTGAAAAAGAACTCATCTTACGAGAAAGCTTTTCTAGTGCGACGACATACTGTCTTTTAAAATTAAAACGCAAAATATTGGAGTTAGACATGATGAATGTTTCAATTAAAACAAGAGAAGTAAAATCTATAATGGGAATGAAAATTAATTATTTTTTACAAATCTGATTTTAAATTTATTAAAATATAGAGTGTTTTTTTATTAATTTAGGGTGATCGTAAAAGCTGAAAACTCAAATATTTTACAGTTGTTATTGTTCGAATTTAAAAAGATAATAATTATCCTTTTAATTATTGAAATTGAAATTATTTGATTAATGTATTAAACCATGAAAGTTGAACATGATAGAACAGAAATGATGGGAATAACCACCTCAACCGTCTGCGGTTCCTCACAAAAAGCCTCTGCCCACAACGTGGAATTCTCCAAGAAAAAAAAATATTTTCTACATAAATATGAGGGAAGTTGGACGAAGAACAACGCATTTGCTGGGAAATTTGCACATGTAAGACGAGAAAAAATATTTCACCGTATAAAGTTTTCCTTGTCAAAGTCGCGTGAATTGTCAGGCGTCTTTAGTTTTCCCAAATAACATCCATGAAAATATAAAACAAAGAAAAAAGGTCAGTGATGGAGATAATACATTTTGATCCATGAGTCTTCCTCAAAAAAGTTGAAAAATGGTGTTCCCAGCCTCTTCTCTTATCATTATAATAATAACCTTAGTTTAAGAAATAATATGATAAAATACTACTCTGTCCGTCCTATACAAGATATTTATTATTGATTTTTGTTTTTTTTTAAATTTTGATTAATTATTATTTAAAATTATTATTGATAAAAATATATTAAAATATATTTTAAAAACCTTCAATTAATTAGTTTTTAAATATATATTTTACAAAATTTAATTATTTACAATATTTAAGATAATTAAAATTAAACTTTAAAAATTTTAATTTTTTAAAAATCAATAAGAGAAGTCTTTTATGAGACGGATGAAGTATGATAGAAGCCTTATATGAAAAATATTTTTTTTTGTAAGAAAAGAAAACCACTGCAGTCTCGGTGGTAGGTCTACATTCAGTATTAAAGATCTCCAAGCTTTCAGGTGGAGGGTGTTGGAATACCACCGTCTCAAACGACAAGGTGGGGCCGAGTCCCGCCATTTTGTCTGCAAGGCAGTTTGCCGTTTGGGGAATGTGTGTGAACCGAAGGTTCCAGTTCCTACACACACACACACATATATATATATCTTCTTATCCTGAGAACAACGGCCGAATCATGAGTAGTATTTGTGAAGTTAATGAGGCGAATAGCTGCTGCATTGTCCGTCTCCACCTCAAGCAAGCGAATTCCATGCTCCCAAACAAGGTGGAGGCCTGTAAGAATTGCTAAGAGTTCCGACTGCAGAATGTTGGTGCAGCCAATCTTCCTGGCGAAGCCTTTAACCTAGTCGCCATTGGTGCTCCGAATAACTCCCCCACTTGAGGCTCGCATCGACGAGGGATTGACGGCACCATCCGTATTAAGCTTGAAGAACCCTGGAGGTGGCAGTTTCCAAGTTGTCCGCATATTGGCCGAGGCACTGTGTGCTTTGCTTTGAATCGCTTTCATAACTGTCCCCGCCCAAGCTTTGGCCTCTTGAATTGTGTCCACTGCTGCCCGAACCTTCCGATGGAAAACAAACTCGTTCCGATTCTTCCATAACTTCCATATGATAATGCCAAATAAATGTCACCAATGCCAGGCTTCAGTCCGAATCCCGGCAAAGGTACAAAGATTTAGATTCAGCCAGTCCAGTAAAGTTAAAGAAGAAAATAAATGCATTTTAAGTTGATCCGGAATCAGTTGATCTCATGCTTGATAGCAGTCACGGAACACACGAAGCATAGTTTCTTCGGTAGAGCCGCAACTTGGACAGCTCGGATCGTCCGTAATCCCGCGCCTGTTCCGCTCAGCAGTGGTCATTAGCTTTGGTGTAACGCCGTCCAGAGTATTTGTTTGACGCCTTGGGGACCATCAAATTGCCAAGTCAGCTTCCAGCGGTTATCCGTAACAATATTATCATCATTCTGGAGCATTCGAAATGCCGAACGAACAATGTACTCGTTAACTTGGTCCAAACGCCGAACAGGTTTATCCGCCCAAACATCCTCTCTCAGGCACGGCATGTCCACTATCCATTGGAGCAAGTCCTCATCGAGGACATGACTGAGAAGCTCAATGTTCCAGCCTCCCTCGTTTGTAATGAAATCCCTTACGACAGCCTGGAGAAAGACAATCTGGTTCGGGGATACTAGCTCAGCAAGAATGTCCTGGTCTGGGATCCAAGCATCAAACCAGAAAAGAGCACGACCACCATCTCCTACGACTAGTCAATATTGCCGCAGATATGAGGCCAAATCCACGCCAAGGATTTCCAAATAAAGGACCCCTCCTCGCCTCAAGCGTATTCGGCACGGATTACTTGATTTTATACTTCGCGCGCATTATACTGGCCCAAAGAACCGGATTCGTCACAAAGCTATGCTCCCAACTTGATTAGGAACGCATCGTTCTGCATACATTCTCATGGGTGTTCAAAATTTCGGTTAACAGATTAAACCGACTGAATAAAAAAAAATCGGTTAATTGGTCGGTTAATTTTAAGTTCTAATGGTTAATTATTATTTTAAAGTTCGGTTATAGGTTAATCCGGTTCGAAATGAATGAATTAACTGAAATTTTTAAATATTTAAAATATTATTTATATATTAATAGCTTTAGGAGTGTTTAAATTTCGGTTTTAACCGAATCAATCGACCGGACAAACCGAAGTAGCCAAAAATATTAAATATTTAATATATGTTATTTAAAATTTTGGTTAACCAGGTTAACCGATTGATTAACCGAACTTTATTCGGTTAGGTTAATTATTTTTGAAGAGTTTTTAATTTAATTAACAATTAAAATGAAAAATATTTTAATTAATAAAATTTTAAAAGTTCGATTTAGTCAGTTAACCGAACCGACCGATTGAACATCATCCTTCTTGAGCAAACTTGCCCGTACTTGCTAAATTCCATATGCCCATTAAATGCCACTTACAAATTTCTAAGTCATCTTTGCCTACATTCCACTTCCCTCGACAATTAATTTAAGATAATTTTTAATCTAGATTATTATATTTAATCTAAAAGTTATATAAATTTATAATATTTTTAGTTGTAACTGAAAATATTACATTGAAGTAATTTTACTGTTTACAATTAAAAAAGTATATAAATTTAATAATTGAAAATATTAAAAAAAATATTATAGAGGAGATAACATTTTGGGTTCAACTTAAAATGTTATTCTATATAACCAAAATAGTCATATTCTTGATAATATTTTCAATTGTAATCAATTTATGTAGTTTTTTTAATATGGTAAACTATACCATTAACTACTTAATTATTACTTCTTTTCATTTTTACCACCAGTTTTGAAATTTTGTCAATCCGATCATCCAACTATTTAAATTCATTCAATCAAGCTACTAGTCGTTAATATTTAACAGAAGTGTTGACTACACAGTTAATAAAATAGGCACAATTACATATTTGATCCTTGATATTTATTCATTTTATTAATTTTTTTATAATTTTAATTTAATTTAATAAATTTAATCTCCAATAATCCCCTCATTTGTTAATAGTTCACAAGGTTTTGCATATAAGTTACTATAACTAATGGCAGAGGAAAAAAACTAACATGCTTTTAAAGGGATTCAAACTTGAGAATTTAAGATGGAGAGCAAACACCTTAGCAATTAAGCCAAGCCCTATACTATATTAAATTTACAATATTTTCTATGTATAATCATTAAATTGACTTTTTTAAGAAAATAAAAAAGTAATATTTAATCTTTTTTTTATAATTTCTTTATATATAATCATTAATTAATCTTTTCAATGTAATTAATAATTTTAATCCCTTAATTTTATATACTATTTATATTTATTTGGTCCCTCAATGTTTTTTTCTTTTTCCTAGTTGAATTAGTCATCTGGAGCTTCTGGGAACTCGGTATAATGATATGGTGAATCAATTCAACAAAAGCCAGAGGTTAGTGGTTTCGTTGACTAGCTATATGCTTTGTTGGAGGCTGTGCCTTTTCCCAAGATATGGCTTACCGTTTTGCAGGAAGTTCCAAGTCGAACCAAGATCGCAGGAGTCTTATTTCAGGAAAACTGCTGAACATGTTGGTTAATTTAATGATTACATTGAAAAGGTAGATTTAATGATTATATATAGAAAAATTATAAAAATTTAAATTTAAATCTTACTGTTTTTTATTTATTTAAATTTAATTTAATGATTATATAGAAAATATTTTAAATTTAACCAAATATAGGATTTGGTTTAATTGCTAAGGTGTTTACATTCCCTCTTAAATTCCTAATTTTGAAACTCTTTACGAGCATGTTAAATTCTTTTTTTTTCTTTGCTATTAGTTATAATAACTTGCATACAAAAAACTTTAAGCTATTAGCAGGTGAGGGGCTCAGGCTTCTCCTAGAGAAATTGTAGGTCGCTCGTTCATTTCCCCGTTGTAAATTAATTTTTCTCAATATTTTGTATCTAATAAAGTAGTGACACATGTTATCATATAATTAAAATACAAAATAAAATAATTTAAATTATTAAAGTAAAAAAATATGTTTTAATCACAGTGACATATATCACTATTTAATTGAAGATTAAATTTATTAATGTCACTATTTAATTGAAGATTAAATTTATTAAATTGAATTTAAATTATGGTCAAACTGACAATGTACATAAATATTGAAAATCAAATATTTAATTATACTTATTTTATTAACCTCATATCAATACTTTCATTAAATATTAACGGCATAACTTGATTAAATGAATTTAAATAATTAAATAATCTCAAAAAGATATAATATTATATTAATAAGTTGTATTTATTTATCTAACAATGTAGGGAGCTGCATTGGCTAAATGACTGAGTAAATGAGTAGGAAAAAATTCTCAGTATAATTCAATCATGGATTATTTTTTCATCTAGAGTGAATTATTACCAGCCCAAAGATATTAGATGTTTCATGCATCTTCAAACTTAAATATGAAGACTCCACGCTTCTTCATAATCATTTTTCCCTCGCGAGGAAGCCGAACTGCATGATGCTCTTACCGTTTCTCCCCTCAGTCGAGCAACCTGTTAGCTACTGGGGATGATCTTAGTGAAGAGGATCTGTTTTGGGTTGAAGAAGCCCCCGATCGTGGAAGCGCAAATGGCAGTGGGCTCTCGGTTTCTGGATCCTCCATAGCCCTTTCTGGTTCGAAGGTCTCGCTAGTTCTCCTTTTTCTTGCTGCGTCGTCCGTTTCATCATTTTTTCATCTGGGTTTGGCAGTTTGGTTCGAATGATTGGCTTCTCCTTTTGGTAAAGTGTGTTTTGAGCTGGGTTTATTTTCTTTCGGCTTTCCTTTTGTTGGGATGAGCTGGTTTCCACTAGTTGTGTTTTGGGTCCCGTGCTTTTATTATTTAGTTTTCTGTTTTGAGATTTTTTTTTATCTTTTATTGCTTATGTTTAATGAAGCTAAAGATTAATTCTAAAATATAATAATATCATTTATTATAATTACTGATATTTGAATTCGTGATGTGTAATAACAACAATTTTTAACTACTTCGTGCATAAGTTGTATTTTAGACTTCTACTGTTTCTTCGCAACTAAGCTTGTGTCTTTATAAAATGGATCCAAAGCTTTTCCAATCTGTTAGCTGAATTTGAAGAAGGTCTAAAACTGAAAATGGAAGCTGAATTTGAAAGGCGTTGCGAAGGAGGAGGCCAGGATCCAAGATCAATTGTAACAATATCCACACCTCCGCCATCATCAAGACTATCTGAAAGAAAGCTCAAAGACAAATGCTTTAGGTGCGGGAATCAAGGTCACTGGGCACAAGATTGCCGTTCCACCACTACCCCGACAAAGAATGCTTCGTCTCACCCCTCCACTCCTCCGCCGGACGCCCACCACTTCCCCGTGCTGCGTTGCCATTGCGGCGTCGCTTGCACGCTTTGTGTTTCCCGCCGCGACGTCAGTCTTGGCAGAAGGTATTATGCTCGCAAGTGCGACTGCGGTGCTGCCAAGGGGAGCTGGTCGGGTCCGAATTTTTACAAATGGTGCGAGGATGTCAAGGCACCTCTGTGCAGGTGCGGCGCCGGAGCATGCACGATCAATTTCCTGGAAGACAGCTACGGGAACTATGTTAAGTACTATACATGCCGTATTAGAACGGTATGCTCATTTCTCTCCATCTTTTCCTCCATTTTGGAGACTGGGTGGGCTTGATCTTGTTAGAATTTTCATTCTTTTTAGATCCATATCTCTGTTTAGTTCCAAAGTTTTGTTAATAGAATTGGGTAAATTTGGTTGTTTTTATTGGCGTTATTATATTAAAAAATCCCTTTAATTTTTTAAAAAAAGTAACCTCAAACTGTCTATATTCTATATTAAATTATTTTATCTGAAAAAATTGATGGTTTTAGGTCTTATAAAACGTGATATAATTAAACGCGTTTTATAAGATTTGAAATAGTCTTTCGTTGGTTGTTTTTTTAATTAATCTGACATGAGGGTTATTTTAAAAAAATAATTACTGGAGGTTTTTAATATAATAACGCCATTTTTATCGCCATGTTTCTGTTTAGCAACTGTGTCGTTTGAAGCACTCCAATAGAAGATCTGGGGATCGAGGATGAATGTCAACTAAACTAATTCTCTTTGTTAGAAATGATGACATTTAAGTTTTTTTTTTAATTTGTTCTTGGGTGATGAACTTTTTCTTTTTCCCTATTTTTTATACCCACAATTAAATTAAACTACATTGTTTTGTAATATGCGTGGGAATGCAATTTTGGTTTTCTGGAACAAGATTTTTGGTTCTCATGCTTTGATCTTAAAAAATCAGATGATGCTAAATCGAGATTCTCCATGACTGTCAATCTGTCATTTCATATAAATGAACATTAATATTAACTCAGAGAATCTCAGGCATGGCATTTTTAGTTGTATTTATCTATTTGAATAATGCTGACCATGGCATTTGTTGTTCTTTCTTATTGTCTTGAGATTGATCAACATATTAGGAATGCTAGTTAACTATTTATCATATTGTTTTGCATTTCCGATTGATCATTGCTGGAACTGTTCACTGGAGTCTAATAATGATTATTACATAGGGGCATGGATCGTGTGGTTTCTTGCTGTTTGAAAGTTTTCCAAGTTCATTGCCAAGGTCTGTGGAGATAGATAAAGGACAATCAATATCGAGTCCGCAGAATGGGGAGCCACCACATATCAGTAGTTGCGAGGATGAATGTTCCGTACCCAGTTCTTCGACCAGAAACATTTCTATTCATGAAGTCGAGACGAGCGATTTTGCGGTAGGGAAAGGGCACCGTATTTCCTGTCCAATGTCTTGGTCTGATATCCCTTCCCGTCAAAAAGAGTTCCAGAATCAGATGTCTGCTGCTGGGAATTCATCAAATGGATGTAGGCATCATTGGCAGGGTTTTTCTTTGTGTGTTTTTCAATTGTTGCTTTATGATGTTATGCATTGCAGCTGTTTCATTCTTCATTCGTTGATTTCGCTGCATCTGCTTCTGCAATCAGGTAAAAGTTTCCGGTTTTGATGACAGGTAAAGCTCTTCGAATCATGGGTCGCTGTGTTCATGGTTGGGCTGGAAGGCTTGCTTTCCCTCCTCGGGTCTTAGCAGCAGATCCTCCTCTTCAGCATTTCTTTCGCTGTAAGTACGATTATAGACATGAATTCTATTGTTTCTTCAAAGCCGCTAGTTAAAAATTATAACTCTAGTTTTTTTTTATACTTTTCAACAGGTATATTACCTTTGTTTGATCCAATTGTAGTTTCTGATTATGCCAATATATCTGTTGGTGGAAGTTCAAGCATAATCCCTCGTGCTTATTCAAATGCTGAAGTTGATGAAGAATCACAAAATGCGCTTGGGCACGATACTCAACTACTGACTGTTTCTTTAGGGACTTCAAGCCGAAAAAGATCGTTTTCTTTTATGCAAGACGGTGTAGACAATCCGGTATGGAAGAAAGTTGGAAAGCATCTGCCGAAAGACCTCAGTCTTCTGGTGTCAACGGATCCATCTGATCATAGTACCATATTTCTGACAGCGAATGATACTTTTGTTGATTTGGCTAGTCCGTCTATTGAGTTCAAACATTCCGCTGGGTGTTCAACGAAGTCTAATCGGTGTGTATCAAGAGTAGCGGGGACGGAGTTAGCTCTCCAAAAGAGCTGCAATCAGCAGGAGCCAACCATCCTGCAAAATATTGAACCAGTCGCTCAATTGGCTTCTCATTTTAAGGAAACGCTTCATCAAATTGGGGAACTTGAAACTTTTCTTCTAAATATTGCCAAGGATTTGGGGCAGTCGATGAGAAGTATGCAGGCTACGTACCAAGAGCTGACGAAAGCTTTGAAACTTCCAGAGGCCGAAGTCGAGCAATGCATGGCGGGTACAACAGTAGATCAGGTAAGAATTCACCTTAAGCTCAATATCTATGTTATTCGGACTTGCATACGAGTGTTGTTTATAGATATGTATTCGACACAGGTTTTTTTTTTTTTTTTTTTTAATTTCTTACATGTGTTTGGAGGGTTCTTGGAGGTAGGGGTGTGTACCCGAAATTTTCAGGTCGGTGATTTCTCGGTCCCTGTCTCGACTTAGATGTTACCGGGTACCCGTATTTTGCGGGTACTCGGTACCCGATTTTTTTATTTTTAAATTATTAATTTAAAAAATATATATATAAATTTAAATGTTCAAAACTTCGAATTACATACTCTAATATTCGAACATAAAATTTAAAAGTTCGAAATACAAAATCTAATAATCCATAATATAAATAATTCATTATATTATATTATATATATATATATATATAAACTAACCGGGTACTCGAAAAAACTAAATTTTGTGACCCGGGCCCGATCCGAAAAATGCCGGGCTGGGTACCCGACCCGATCAGATAAATTTTTTAAAAAATTACCCGATTTTTTTAGGTCCGGATCGGCAAGTCGACGGATCTGGTAGTTTTATATACCCCTACTTGGAGGGTCAATACTTACTCCTTGGATATATGTCATACATGTTGTTCTCTTTAGAGGGTGTAAGTTCGAACAACTGCTTCTGTAGGGTGTGTATGATGTCAAATAATTTAAGATAAATTTTAAACACATATTACCTTATAATCGTCCCATAGTAGTCGCACATTTAATTTTTTTTTGAAATTGACAGAGTTTATATGTGCATTTAGACATGCTCAGCAGGAAGGAAGAGACAGAGGATGGTAGAGCTACCTAATGGATCAGAGTGATGTAAGACGGCAGGAAAAAGTGCAGAAAGCAAAGCTTGTTTAGATTAGAGGACAGAAAATAAAAGATGCATATAGTGCAGTTATATTTTGTCATCCATGAGATTCTTAATTTTGACCAAATAATTATATATCATTAAATTATGTACACGTTTTAATTAAACACAAACTATAATAGTCTGGTTCAATTCGAAGTTTGAGTCCACCGTTGATTTGATCTCTTTTCATTGCCTGAGGTGCTGTGTTAGGTGGTTGCTATGTACTCTGGATTGGTTCGATTTTTTTTCATTGTAGAAGATGCATAATTTTATGTTTCAAGAGATAAATTTATTAAATTTTAATGGACGGATAAATTATCAATAACAATATATAAAATTTTAAAATTTTCAAGACAATCATTCATCTCAACCCTCTGGATCCATCCTTGAAGAACATATATTGCATTGTTATTATATGTTGAATGAGTATAATAGAATAATATTTAGTATTTTTTTAAGAAGCAACTAATTTTATTTCAAATAATAAATATCTCAAATTATAATAAAAATTTATAATCACAATCGTAAATTAAACACAAATTAGGAAAAAAAATTATAATCATTGAAACAAAACTAACAACTTAAGATCACATAAGTAGCATACTGATAAAGATTAAATCTAATCAAGAAACTCGAACAAAGATAGATACAAACATATCTGATCGCATCAGCAAACTAATCACAAAAGGATATCAAGCTATTGAAAGACCACCGACAAACCGTAAATCAGACTCGAGCGACGTGAAAAACTATCCACGAATGCAAATCAGGTATCCAAATCCAATCTGAGTGTCAAAAGTAGGGAAGATCACAAGATATCAGATAAACGTTATCTTGATCAGTCGCGGCGATGTCAAATCAACCATTAGAAAAAATATAAATGAAAAAACGGCCAAAGAACCGAAAAACATGTCAAAAAGCATAAGAAAATGTAAGGCAGATGAAAATGAACAACATAGGCAGACTTATTGAAAATAAAAAAAACAAAAGAAAATAAAGATATAATATAAAAAAGAAAAAGACAATAAAGAATATCGATGGTTGGCAACCAACATTAAAATTGATGCCGAAGCAGATCAACAAAGATGGAAAAGAAAAGAGACGAACAACACACCAATAAGAAAAAACTTAAAAATATTCAATGTTTTAGTGTGAGTAAGATGTAGACAAACACATATTATGTTTTAACCCCAAAAAAACAAATATTATGTTTAAATAAAAACGAAATTGATCATATATTATATTTATGAGATCAATTAAAAAAATGAAAAAAAATATCAGTGATCAATCATGCAATTAAAATTTTAAAAATGATTACATTAAATTATTACTACTAAACCACTATAATTTTTAGTAGAGTATAATTTCAAATTTTATATAATTTTTGTAAAGGATAATTGATACGTTTAATATAATAACTAAAAATATCTACAAATTTGTATAAACACTAACAGAGGATACAAATTTCTTTAATATTTTTACGTATTTACTAAAACATTAATTATGTATTAATCCTAATTTCCTTTAAATTTAAAATTTCAATTTGGACTAGTAAATAACCTAGACGTTGATAGCTTCTGCCCAACGTGGACCAAAAAGAGAAAAACAGATAATTGAAGATGGAGATGATTGAAGCTTTATATAAACCATCTCCGGAAGGAATGGTTGATGATGGTATTATCAGGTAATCTAATAAAACCATATCTTGAAACTCCATGCGTAGTGACTTCTCTGTTTTAGCTTTAAGGGCTTTGATATCCATTACTAAAGTATTCCACAATGGTTCTGATTTATTTTTTGCATGATTTGAAAGAACTTCTATCTATTGACAACCCCCAGATGAATATCAGTCAAATAAACAGTTTTTTACCCATCTCTGAAGTTGTTCCACAATGGTTCTTATTTTTTACCAAAACAGATTATTGTCTTCAGGTATGTACACTTAAGCGTATAGATTTTCAGTCATTGTATCACATTATTGTTTTGAATATGAGTGACATAGTTTGAATTTAAATTAATCACCGCCCTTAACTGGTTTTTTTAAAGGAAAATTGGATATAATCCCCTCCCACACAAAAACTGAACCAATCATATTCAGTTTGCTTAAACAATTTGATTACTTATCACTGAATTGCCTAAATAATTATTTTTAATTTTGAATGCCAGAATGAATAGTCTTACAATGCATTAACATGTTATGTTTGTTGATGCGCCATTAATACACAATTTTTATTATGAGTTGATGATACCAACAGTTTGTATATAGCCTTCCCTTTGTCTTTTACTCATTGTTTTCAGAATTACTTTCTTAACACTTAATTGCCTAAATAATTAATTTTTATTTAGGGATGGAGTAAGTGAATCACAGTTTAGCCAAGTATTGAACATTGAGCTGGAGCAAATCATCAAGGTAATAGACCAACATCACCCTGGGGAAGGGATACACGTTCTTTGATGTTTCTAATAACCTGTGAGAAGTACCTTTGTCCTTCTATTTTGTCCAACTCTTCTATGTTATCATATTCTGCAAAGGCTTAGTTGAGGACCTCTTCTTTTCTTGGTAGTAGTTAATTCTTAGATGGTTACACTTCCTTTATACAGGCATATCAGCTTCTGGGTGATTCTGATGTTCCGAAATTCACAGTGATAGTTGCGCGGAAGAATCATCATACTAAATTATTCCAAGCTAATGCCCCCGAAAATGTTCCACCAGGTTTGCTGCTCCTGATACTTCATTTTCCTCTTTAGTTGATTCACCGACTCTCTCCCCAAATTGTGCATCCAAGAAACTATGATTTCTACATGTGTGCTCATGCTGGGATGATTGTAAGCGTTAATGTTACTAAGAAAAGTCTCTTGAATCTCATGACGTTATGAAAGGATCTTTTATTGATTAATGGTTACTCTGCCGATGCATTGTTTCATCTCTAACAGGGAACATCAAGGCCAGCTCACTGCCATGTCTTGCTAGATGAGATAGGTTTCTCTCCTAATGACTTGCAGAATCTCATCCATGCTCTTTCCTACGTGTAAGTTTTCGATATGCCATATTTAATGTCGTTGAAATGTACCAAATGTTTTTAATCATTTATTTTTCTGCAAATGCAGATACCAAAGGATCACGACAGCTATTTCGATAGGTAATTTCGCGTACCGTCCACCCCGGTTTCACATTCAGCAAGTCATTTGTTTGTATGAATCACCATAATGGTCATTCTCATTATTGTTTCCCTTTGTCCGGTGGCTCTTATTTGTTACGCTCACCATGCCGCACATCAAGTGGATCAATTTTTGAAGTTTGATGAACTTTCAGAAACATCTTCAGGAAACGTAACATCGGCAGGAAGTATCATTGTTCCAGACCTCCCTCGGCTGAAAAAGAATGTGGCAGTCTCAATGTTCTTCTGTTGACAAGCTGCTGTTAAATTCTACGATTCTAGGCTAACTGTTGATAGTTTTGGCTAGGCTAGGGTATACAATCATAGAAGGTACGTGTGGAATTGTTTTTTAAGTTAATTATATAATAGATTTAATTTTTTTGGTTAATAATTTAACCCACTTATATAATTGGATTAACACGATTTAATAAAAAAATGTTGATTCAATACTTTTACTTGACACGTGTGTTTTACACCTTAAAAAGTATAGTTCGATTAACAA
Source organism: Hibiscus syriacus (assembly GCF_006381635.1). Lineage (NCBI taxonomy): Eukaryota > Viridiplantae > Streptophyta > Magnoliopsida > Malvales > Malvaceae > Hibiscus > Hibiscus syriacus. Next base: position 41,807 of record NW_024062500.1, read on the forward strand.
CAATTTTTATTATTAAACGTTAACTTATTGTAAAAAGAGGGAAAATTATCGAGCTTACTATGAATTGGTAAGTTCTTTAATTGATTCAGCAATGAATGACAATTTACTGTATGGTTTTAAAAGCAATACTTTTGTAAGTAGGAAACAAAGTTAAATTTACCAATTCAAAGAAAACTAGATGGTTCATACTATTTTTACAATAAATAATTATAACACACACATATATATATATTTGGTTCCCATATGTTTCCTAATATTTTGTCTTAGAATAATCTGGATCAACGTGAGCCATACACCCGATTTTGATGAATGAGTCTCCCAACGGATATTTTCTCCCAGCTCAAAGCGATATTAAGCTACTTACTAATCAAATCCATTGGTAAAAGTAACATTTATGTTAATGTATCATAATGTTGAATATACATTATTAATATTATTTGAAATATTAAAATTAATATTATAATATTTGAAAAAAACACAAATAAAAAATTTCCTAAATATTATTTTTTGCGATTTTCTGTTCCTCCTTTTTCGTAAAAAAAAAAAACTTTTGAAAATCAGAACATAAAATTGCCAACTCTACCTTATGACCAGCTCAAAGGTGAAGGCAACAAATTTATATAAATATTAATTACTACTCTTTATGAATGGTAAACTCAAAGCAGAAAACACTTTGGATTCATCACGATCCCATCAAAACAGTCAATTAATCGTTGTTGCTTCCATCATTTCATAAAACCAACCAAAAAGGAGAAAAAAGAAGGCAATGGCCGTGACAAGAAGAACGATTGTTCTCATCTTCGTAACACTGATCCTCGGCTCGTTCTTGGTTCAATCCTGCAATGGCCAAAGTTGCAGCATTGCGAATCCTGACGATAACAAACAACGATCGTGCATGGATGTACCGGAGGACGAAGACGATTTTGACGATACTTACGAGATCGTCGGCAATAAGAAAATCCCGTCCGCGATGATCATCGGAAAATAACTGGATGGCCTGCTGCAGATTTCTACGTTCCAAGCTTTTGTAGAAGCTCCCATGGTTCTAAAAGTTGGCATTTTCTGCTTCTTTAGTTCCTCTGTTTGCTCGTTTCTGTTTTTCGATTCGTTTATGCGTTAAATTAGATTTGTAGATTTTTTAAAATAAAATCAAATAAAAGTGAGCCTTTGGTTAGACCGAAAATAAAAGAAGGAAACATTGTAAGAAGACTAAATGTTAAGGGACCAATTGAGTAACTAACTAATTAAGACAAATCAAGCTGATTTCCTCTTAATTTTGGTGAGGTCAGCGGTGAGATATTATGGTTGGGGACGAAGGCCACCCGATTCCGCTTCATTTTTCTATTGTTTTCTTCTTCGTCTTCTTCTCCCTTGAGCTCGAAGCTCAAGTCTAAGCTTTTGCTGGTGATATTTCAGCGCAAAAAAAAAAAAAAAGGTAAGAACTATGTCCATAAAATTATTAGCTTAAAAATGGGATAACTATCACTCATTTTTTGAGACGTGAACTTGGAAATGATTAGAAAGGAGCTTGGGTTTGAGGCAAATCTAAGAATATTTAGAGCTTGTTTATGTTTCTAAATTCGTCTTTAATGTTTATATTGTCATTCTAAATGATCGGAACTTTCTCTGTTTATTGTTTGATTAGTGAAGGATAAAAGAAAAATCTCTAGTGTTAGAGGTAAGGAGACGATTAGAAGAAATTGAACAAGGCGCCTTCATTTAGTGTTTTTGAGTTAAAGTAGTGTATTTTTGATATATCATAAATGTGATGCTTTGTGTGTAGTATATAGTTTGTTGAGTTATGCATGTTTAGTGGCCAAATTAATGATTTTGATGTTAAACTTATTTTTAATTTATGTTAAATGAATTTATAGTAGCCCATTAGATTCTATAAATAGAGTATGACCTAAAATATAATTTATTTGAGGTAATTTCTAGTCTAAAATATTTTTTTAAAAACATAATATATAAAATGGTTTCGAGGCAACATTTTAATCTAAAATAATCACTTTTGAGTTTTGGTATATATGAGTAAATTATATCAAAATTCAAGAGTATCATAGTCTATGTTTAAAGTATCGACAATGTTCTTTTTGTATGGATACTAAACTTTGGTATCGATATCATTAATAACATTGAGGTTTTGATATGTAAATTTGATTAGGGACAGAGGTAATAATTTATGTCAGGGGTATAAACACAAAAGATTATATTAAAATTTTAGGGGTACAAAATTATAAAATTTCAAGAGGTGCGAAATTACATAATTCATATAAAATACAAAAAACATCTATAATATAAGAAAATTTTAAACTTCTAAGAGTTACCCTAACACCTTCTGAATTCATCCCTGAATTTGGTATTCGGTATCGATACTGTCCAATAATACAAATATTATAAGGTCGAGTATAAATAATCCTTGCATAGTATCGATATGAAAAGACTAATCCTAGAACCGCACAAAGATGATATATTTATAAAAAAAAATATTATTCAGGTAGAACGTTAATGTTGTCGTCCTGATAAAGTACCTGTTGAATGTTATCTTCCATGGGAACAGTTGGGATTTCGTTATGCAGAGAGAAGAAGATGAATCCAGCTCAGAACGTTGTAATTTCTTCATATTCGGTTTCTTTTTTTTTCTGGTCATTCAAATAAATAACTAAAAGAATTTTTTTTTTTTTTATAGAAAATCTTGTTTCATTTTGTTTTTTTTCCCTCTCTCTCTTATAGCGGAGAAAAGAAGAAGAAAAAAGTAGTCTGCGCTTTGCTTTGCTTTGCTTGCTTTATTTTATTTTATTTTATTTTCAGCTATCGGGTATTTGAAAAAATAAAAAATTGATTTTTTTCCCGTTTGTTTTATTGAATATATGAATGGGAAAAGATTGATAGCCATCCAAATGTGTGAGAGCGTTGTCCTCTGGTATCCAAACTTGTTGCTTTAAATCAAACCCATTTGAAAGAGTTTGAATTTCTGAGCTTGGAAGCTCCAATAAATTGACCATTTTTCACGGTTTCAAAATTTGTAGTTTTATCCCATCTCTGACACGGCCCTTATAACCCATTTCTTCTTTTCTCTCGATCCATCCATCATCGAAAAAAGAAGGGGAAAATGTCTGGTGCCCAAAGCAAAAGGGTCATTCCCTTGGATTGGCAGGCACAATTCCCCATCTTAAGGCAAAGCATCCACGCCAGGAGAGCAAACATTATTGTCAAATTTCAAGACCTTTATGGGTTCACAGTGGAAGGCAATGTGGATGATGTGAATGTGTTGAATGAGGTGAGAGAAAAGGTGAGGCAACAAGGGCGTGTCTGGTGGGCACTCGAAGCAAGCAAAGGGGCTAATTGGTATTTGAAGCCGCAGGTTTCTTCCGGGATTGGATTGAAATCTTCACTCAAGTTGTCAGGTTTTGTTAATGCCATTGCATTGAAGAAACTTATTAGGAAAGGTATTCCGCCTGTGCTTAGGCCTAAGGTTTGGTTTTCACTATCCGGCGCCGTCAAGAAGAAGTCGTCGGCTCCTGAAAGCTATTATAATGATTTGTTGAAGGCCGTTGAAGGTATGGACACGCCCGCAACTCGCCAGATTGATCACGTGAGTTCTTGAGGTTTTTTCCTTCCATTTTCTTAATTTAAATTTGTCTTTTTTTTTACCTGGATCTTTGTTATGATTGTTGATCTTGGAGTTGGTGTTTGTCTTGGTCTTTTCTCGAGAGGTTTGGTTACTTTTTGAATAATGATTTTGGAATTGAAAATGCATAATCTCTTACGATGGACGTAAATGCAAGGATGATTTTGTTTCCATGGTTTAATATTAGTAGTCCCTTTAGAAGGTTTTTGATCTTTTGAAAAAAGGGTTCTTTTGTAACAAAATTTCAAGAGGTTCTTCAAATTGAAAACATATGCTGTTGAAAATGCAGAATTAGAATGTATTCCAATTAAACTTGTATATCTTACGGGATTTTCCTTGTTTTTTTCAGCAGTAATTGAATGTAAAGTAATGATACATCTGCCTAACAGAGATCAATGGTTTCAAATGTCTTGGATGTGAAGTTCTCAATGGTCTGGGGATTCAAATACAGAAATGAGAATGCTGTCATTTGGTCCTATTCAGTCTAAAAAAACTAATAAGTTTATCATTCAAAAGTACTTGTGAAAACTCCTAATGAATGTGAAGGTCTAACACATAATTGTTGACTGGATACAACTAAAATTGTAATTTGGTTTATTGATTAAAGTTTCTGTATATTGAAATATTATGGTGCCCCATTTCTTTTAAATTAGGATACAACTAAAATTGTAATTTGGTTTATCTTTCAGGACCTTCCACGAACCTTCCCTGGTCACACATGGTTGGACACAGTAGAGGGCCATGCAGCTCTAAGGCGTGTACTTGTGGCGTATTCTTTCCGTGATTCTGATGTAGGCTACTGTCAGGTGAGTTCATAAATTTTTATGCTTGTCTTACAGAATTTGATTGCATCTAATTTAAAGGACCAATGATCATGCAAGCTTATCACTGCCAAAGTTTTTTGAGGGTTGATATGTAAATTCTGCCTTTTTTTTTTGTCTATAAGCCCTTATCCATTAAAGGGGAAAATAGAACTTCGATTTCAGTTATTTTGTCCAAGCCCTTACCAGCTCTCGCTATTTACAGTGACTTGAGTTTGGGCCCGAATCAAACCTCATTGTTCCTTGTGTTTCTTTGATTACTTTTGTTATTAATTATTCATATCAAATTTGATGTTGGAATATTAATAAAACTTATCATTCCCAATGCCACTTTCACTTGGTCCCTACTATTGCCAACTTTAACCCTTGGTACATATTTATTTTTTGAGTAATCACATATTGATTCTACATTTTACGATTTCATTTTAAGACAAAACTTGTTCTTGGTGCAGGGTTTAAATTACGTTGCTGCATTATTATTGCTTGTCATGAAAACAGAAGAAGATGCATTTTGGATGATTGCCGTCCTCCTTGAGAACGTTTTAGTTAATGACTGCTATACTAATAACTTATCTGGATGCCATGTTGAGCAAAGGGTTTTTAAGGATTTGCTTGCTAAGAAATGCCCAAGGTATCCTGTGAGAATTAACCTGTTTTAGTTATGAGCATAGTTTTGGTTAAATTGATCTGTACTAGCTCTACGTTTAGACGGAACTAACCTTAGTAAAAACTGAACTAAAACGATGCAGTATTGCTGCTCATTTGGAAGCGTTGGGGTTCGATGTCTCACTTGTTGCTACTGAGTGGTTCCTGTGCCTCTTTTCTAAAAGCTTACCTTCAGAGGTACCAACAATTTTCCATTACCATATATATCCCTTCTTTTGTTATATTCGATGTCAATTTTATTTGAAGTTGCTTTCTGACTTACCTCTCTGTTGATCTATTTGTCCAGACGACTCTGCGGGTATGGGATGTCCTTTTCTACGAGGGAGCAAAGGTTCTTTTCCATGTAGCTTTGGCTATATTTAAGGTGCCAATGTCTTTTTCATTTGTTCTTTTGCACTCCATAACAAGTTGATAATTTTATTCAATGTTTAGTCCTAAAATGGCCCAGTTGTCAAAACAATACCGTGGGAGCTAAGTTAAGTTCTGGTTTACCTTTTTTCAGATGAATGAACATGAATTGCTTCTAACGCATCAGGTTGGTGACATTATTAATATATTACAGAGAACTACCCATCACCTTTTTGACCCTGACGAGTTATTGACGGTAAGATTAGTCGTTGTTTGTTCCTCCATTGTTGTTTCTCTTTCTTAGCATTTCGAAACTGCTTTGTCATTCTGTTCGGAGAAGTGAAATGAGTAGCAAACCTAGTTCTTGACATAAACCCGATAGGAGAACATGGCATTTCATAGTTAAATCGAAGGGTCCGGCTCCCATCTATTGCTTTTGTCTGTTATTTTCCATTCCATAGTTAAATCACAACTAACATGTATGAGTTTTACAGTTATAAGTGTATCTTCCATGTTTGAATGGAAATGACGAGTTTACCAAAAAGCAACAAACCAGACCCTAATCTGAATCAAACGTGGTAGATTTCGTTATTTTAGGCGTACAGTCTTGGTGTATGAAAATCTGTATCATTCTTCCTTCACAAACAATCAAATGAAACCTTGCTTTACATCTGTGCAGGTTGCATTTGATATGATGGGATTCATGACTACAAACACGATATCAAAGCAAAGGAAAAAGCAAGAAACGGAAGTAATGAAAGAGCTCGATCTGAGATTGAGAAGGCTAAACTCCGTGAATGAGAAATAACAGTGTGTTGTGTAAAAGACTGGGAGTTTGTACATCAAACATCCTATAATGGAGAAGAAAATGAAAATTACTGGCATGTATTTCTCTATGGGAATGACAGGTGAAGAGATTGCTTTCTTTTTCCCTATTATATTTTTTCATGATGTTCTTTTTTATTTATTTCCCATTGTTCTGAACTGTATTCTCAATATATATATATATATTATTTCCCATTGGTCTCTTTATCAAAAAAAAAATAATAATAAATAAATTCTGAGGGTTACTCTTAAGAAAAACTGTTTTAATATGTCATTCTTCACATTGAATCTGTTCAAAGTTCTTCCATTCTCCGTAAATATTACCTTGTAATCGTCCCAGATTATTGAAAAAAAAAGTGTTGGAATAAAAGAAATCGAGAATTAACCCGAGGTTAAATAGCTGAATAAGATTGCATTTTTTGTGTTTTTCTAGTTGGATTTGCATGGTAAAGAGTGAAGTTGGCAATTGAAGCAGTGAAGTCGGATATCAAAGAAAGATGGGGCAAATGGTGTTCTTGAAGACGCAGCGATGAAATGAAACCAAATTGGGGTGTGCTTGCAGATTGAGCCATAGATAAAAATGGAGGTTTTTGTTTTGGTTAGTTTATGTAATAGGACATTCATAGGTATTCCTTTAATAAAGATTGGTATTTTGAGTTTCGCTTAATTTCTAACAAATTATCAACCCCTCCAAAAAAAGAAAAGATAAATCTATTGAAATTCATTGGATGTTTAGTCTAATTACTTCACCTAATCATATATATATATATATATTTGAAAATAACCTGGGTATTTCATTTATCAAAAGATGTATCAACAAACGTCTTGCCAGTTACAAACTGAACAAATACAGTCGTGACTATCATAAATAAAATATAACAATGATCGCTTAGTGATAGCCTGATAAACAAAAACATTAATAAGTGAAGCAATGACGTACATAAATTGATCACACCAACGACTTCGAGCATCAAACATGGAGGGGAAAAACTTGAAGAAGAACTAAAATGACCAACATAAAAAGCGACATCTCCTTAACGACAATCACATCCGGCACATATATGCGATAAGCAACGAATCGTCTTGTACAAACAAACAGAGGAACCAATAGTAGACTGAGAAGAAAACTAAATTTAAAAACTTGCACAGGAAGTCATGATAACTTTTACCAAAAGGGTTAAGAGAAACATTATTATTAAACTAAGTTAAAACTAATAATAAAAAACTAATAAAATAAAAAAACGAACGCGAAAAGGAAGGAAGCAGAATGATAGGGAGGTGGCCGTCCTCGCTGCCCAAAATAAGATTTTGAAAAACCGCCTTGCAAAAAATTAATCTTGAGAGTGGAAAGTGGGAGTTAGAAATGATGAATTTTTTTACCCAAACCTAATCATATATTTAAATAAATTTCATATTACTTAAAAAATGATTTATTAGAAAAACAAATCTATTAATCAATTCTTCGTGTTTTCTTGAAAAAATCAATTAAACTCTCAATACCAAAAATTTCTCCCCGATAGATCATTGATTAAGAGAGATTTAGAAAATAATCCTCAAAAGTTATAAAAAAAGTTAATATATTTTTTAAAACTGTTATAAAATCAAAATAACTGTAAAAATATAAATATTCAAAAATAATAAAATATATACACGTGAAAAAATGTTTTAGAATTTATACGATCATACTTAATACAAAGCATTAAAGAAAGTAAAGAAAAACCAATGCTAATCGTAGATCATAATATTAAATAAAATTTGAATGAAGAAATGGGATAATGATAACTTGGACCATGGTAGTCTCATACGCTTAATATCTGGTCCAAAATGCCCTACTCCCCACCATCCATTTATACTCGGCAATCCCATCATCACCTCTCGTCTTCGTAGTTAAGAACAAATATGTGTTTATTTTGAATTTTGAAAGTTTATGTTAATTATATAATTTATTGATAAGACTTATTTTAAATTTTTTATTTGTGTTCATTTAATATTAATTTTTTTATTAATATATATATATATATAACTCTAAAAAATATTTTTAAATATTTATTTACCAATTCATTGTTCTTTATATCATATCCATCAACTTAAAAATTTGACTTCAATTTCATAAAGTAGGATTATCTTTTTTAAAATAAATAACTAAAGTTCTAAAATCTATCTTATTTGGTTCATCTTTCTATTATTTTTCCCCCTTGAAATTTCATTAAGTATTATGTTTTCTTTGTTTTGTTTCTCTTATTTCTATACTTTTATGTCAATTTTTTTACATTTAGTAAATTCATCTAAAGGTTTATATGTGATTATATTAAACATAAGTTTAAAGTACTTAGTTTACATATGCGAATACAACTAAATTAGAATTTAATTTTATAGTATTTTAATATATTTTTCTGACGTTTATATTTAAAATAATTTAAAATGAATAAATTAAATGATAAAACAAGGGTATATTTTTTTATTTAAAATTTACTCCGTAAACACGCGTCTTTTTTTAAAAAAAAAAAAAGTGAAAAGAAGACTTAAGATTATTCCTTGTATTATAAGTTTGATTTAATTTTTGTTCGGTAATATAATTATTTTTTTATAAAAGGTAATATGATTATTTTTTTTATAAAAAATGAAATATTTTTTTATTAAGTTAAGGTGATTATAAAGTAATATATATTCTAAATACTCTCAACTATTTGACAATGAGCGTTCAATCACTATGTTGCAATCGTTGGTTCTCGAACCCGTGAGTTCATGACCTCCATCAATAGAAACGATTCATTTAATCACAGAGGTAATATAATTATTTTAAGTCTTTATAGCTTAGTTATATTGTATATGAATTGTTTGGATTATAACTGAAATTTAAAAATTCGAAATGTACAAAGAGAGGTGTTCATGGCCCGATTGAACTTATAAATAGCTTACTTGAGTTGAGCTTGTTTCCAACTTGCTCATATTATTTTTATTTTTTAAAATATTTATTCTATTTTTAATTTATTATTTAATGATTTCATATGTTTTCATTTTATTAAAGATTATGGTTTACTCTTTCATAGTTTGAATAACTTAATATATTTCTTAATACTTATATTATAAAAGAAAGTTGAAACCCTAAACCCACAATTAAATATCTAACCATGATTATAAAAAATTGAGATTGGAAAGGAAAAGAAGAGGCGTGGTGGGTATATATAATTGTGTTACATGAATAATGTTGCAATGCAATGCGTAGCAATTGATTATGGATGATGGTCCGAGCTTCAATCTGTTGGGTCACCCACTCACCGCGCACTTGGCCTTTAACTCGTGAAGTTGGCGCACCTTCATTATTTTAGGGGTGGTGGTCCTCCCTTCTCTCGTCACTATGTCAGAACCATGATCTCCCATTCTTAACTTTTTTTTTAAGTATAACGTTTTACCCGTTAAAAGTATGATTGTTACTTTTTAAAGGTTCGAATTTAAGTACATTATTTATAAGGGCGTTTCAATAATTATTGTCAAATGATTAATTTTTTTAATATATACTACTTTAATTACATTTTTGAAAAGAATAAAATTTGGGTACTAAAATGGAATAAAAGTAATAGTTTAGGTATTAAACTTGTAGTTTACCAATAAAAATATTTGGGGCAAATAGAATGTAAAACAAGAGATTGAAGCAAAAGGCCATTATAATTGAAAGTTGAAACAGTAACTGCGAAGAGAAAACCTCACGTTTTTAACACAGTAATCTGAATAAAACATACAAATGAATTTAAATTACACTCAAGTCCTTATCTTAGCAAAACAGGCCAACCCCACCTGCTAAGATGGCCAAAACCACCTGCCTCCAAATTCCCAAGTTCAAGATCCTATGAGACGATGAAGTTGAAGGTGAAGGCTCTGGTGAAGAACTACTTTCTTTGGATTCTGCTGATGGAGAATCCGCTGCAACTGCAGGGCTAATATCGGTATCGGGAGCCGGGGCTGGAGCAGGAGCAGGAGTCGGAGGTATGTTGGTACCGAAGATTGCCTCGGGAAGAAGGACCTTATCGACTTGATAGATTGCGACGGGATCGGTTGAGTGTACGGCGCTGGTCACTTTTGTTTTGCTCCATCCGGAATCGAGGTGAACGGTGCCGGAATCATCGATGAAGTTCAAAGCGTATTGGCCACCAGCAAGGGTGCTAATGGTGCCTTTTGTACTGAGTTCACTGAAGTCAGAAAGGGAATAGAATTTGGGCAAGGCATGGAAAAGGATAAGTGATTTAAGTTGATCATCACTTAGATTGGACAATGAAGGCTTTCTAAGACCCTTGAAGGCATTGTCTTTTGGTACAAAAATTGTAATGCCTTGCTCAGTGTTGTTGGCTTGGTTTTGGAAGGTGTCGATGACTTTCGTTGACTCAAGGTAGCCGAGGAAAGTGTGAAATGGACCAGCCACTGAAAGTAATTCAGTGAGGTTTACATATGCCGGTGCCGGTGTTGGAGTTGGGCTCAATGCGACCGGAGCCGGTGGGCTAGTGGCTTGACCATAAACCAAGGTGGTGCACAAGAGCAATGCACAACAACTGAACACAGAAATCCTGGAAAATTCCATTTTCCACTCCCCAAATTCCTACAATAGCCAAATCCTTCACTGTTATATTGCATTTGCAGCTAAAAGGTGAACCCCCCCCCCCCAAAATGTACATGATGAACATAACACTAAAATAACGTTCACAACATCAGAATTCAGAACCCAATTTCACAATTTAGATCAGGATGTGAGGGTTCAATCTTCTATATAAAACTAGTAATGGCAACTGGTAATTAAATAAAAAATGGCAAGTGATGAAAAACCAGATATTGACAAAAAAACTCAAAACTTGATCCGAAACAATGTAATTACAGAAAATAACCATGAACTGGATTCACAAATATGATCCCTTTTCTCGTTCTTGAGCTCATTTACACAAAGTAACATTTCCAAGGGAAAAAAATGCAGAATCGACATCAACAAAAACCCGGGGGGGAAATATCTAGATTTAACTTTATATTCAATTTAAATTGAAAGAAAATGAAGCAGTATAACTTTTAGCAAGAGCAGATTTCAATGAGAGCATGCAAAGGAAGGAAATTAACCTGGGCAAGAGGAATTCAGAGAAAGTTTAGCACTTTGGGTACCGATGTTGCAGATAGGAATTAAGCTGATATGGTCTATATTAATAACGATGTGCCTTTTATATATGATGAAACAACGAAGTGAATGTGGGGAAAGAAATTATTTATATATATATATATATATATAATTATTAAAAAATTATTTTATGATTATTAAAAATTTTAAAAAAATTATTAAAAAATAACTATTGTATGTTATAAAATAATAATAGAATTTGATAAATTTAATAATTATTTTATAACAATAAATTAATATTTCAGTGTTTTGTTTTAGCCTCATTATTTTACCAAACCAGTGCTCCAAATTTAGATGGCAATAAAAAAAAGTGCTGCACAACTCAAGTCCATATTTTCCCATTTGATTTCATTTTAACTGTGAACTCCAAAAACAATTAAAAAAAAATGAATGTGAAGTAAATTTGCATCAACGTAAAATGGAAAGAAACAATTGAAATTGAAAATTATAGTAAAAGTAATAATATTTCATCAAAAAGAAAAATATATGTGAGAAAAAGATAAGGCCCAATGACCGGGGTTTTTTCGGCAGTACAAAATCATAAAATCTGAAAATGCCTTTAATATATCGGCCCAAAAATAACATTCGGTCTATACTTCACATCGAAAGCCTAAGACCTGAAAATTGATGTCCACACTTTTAGAAATGTGGTTTTTGTTTCATTATTTATTATTCTGGTGTTTTTACGAATTTTTACAGATTTTTTCAATTAATCTGGGGTAAATAATACGGTAATATATGTTCTAAGATTACTTTCAACCTCTTAACATTGAACACTCTCACCCCTAATGTTCTCGGTGCTCGAATTCGGGTCTCAAGGAACGATAACCGTTCCTTTACCACGGAAACAGCTCGGAATTTTACAGACTTTTTAGTATTGTATATTTAGAATCTGATTTTATTATATTATTGTGACATATTTAAATATTCTATAACATCGTATGAAAATATTATATGGACGCGCGCATTGTTATTAATAATGTTGAACTATATTTTCTTCAAGTAATCTAAGTGTATAAATTAAACTATTTAAAATAATATTTATATGTTTAATTCCGCTCACGAATTTATCGTAGCGTCTAAACCAAAATTAAGTGTTACATTGATAATAGTCGATAACCAAGCATGCAAAAATGCCACTAGTTATCCTAGGGAAAACAAGATACTATTACGAATGAAATTGTTCCTACAAGTGTAAAAAATCATTGTTAGGAAATTATAATCAATTAATATGAGATCGAGATAAAATAAGATGCATGCAAAAGATAAGATTTAACTCACTTTGTTCTTGTTTATTTTAATGGATGAGAGAAATAAATAATCAACTATAAACGTACATAAAATAGTTTTTATCACTCAATTACCATCTCACTATTATTTTGATCACTAAAATTTATTTTTTTTAATTTAACTATTCCACTTTCAAATTATTCCTATTTTAATAATTGTAACTTATTTTATTAATAATTTTTGTGACATAACATTTATTTTTATTATTATTTTAATATGTAATTAAAAAATTAAATTTGAAAGTTCATTGATTAAATTACAAAAATTTAAACTTTAGATATTAAAATAGGAGTTAAAAGATAATTGAGTGATGAATGATGTAATTTAACCATAAAAAGGAGACACACACAACTCACTCATTAAGTTTTTGATAGAGATACTATAACGGAATAAAAACTAAATATTAAATATGATTTTGAAATAAATGAAAGTATAGATGCTAAAATGAAACTAGATTGCATTGTGAAGGGAAGAATGTGTGAGCATGTGGCACTAGATGACACACCATAGGCTCCTTTAGAGCAGTGGAAAAAAAGCACAGATGTGACGACTTCTTCTCTTTTCCCACTAACTTTATTTTTTTAGGTGCAACACTTTAAGTGGTTCAACTACCAATCCCACGCACCCCTTTAGGATTTTGAATTTTTTTCTCATTTACACCATACATAAAACTTGCAAATTAATTTATTGAACACTCACTTTCTTCTGCTTTCAACCCTTGAATTATCTTAAAACCGATGAATACTTCAGAAAAAAAAATTGTATTCTTATATCATTAATGTATTTTCTTCATAAAATTAACGTTCACACATATCACTTTTAATGAATTATTCTCAACTAAAATCTCAAGAGAGTATTTTTGGACATAGAAAAATCATAATCTTTTAACATGACCGATATAACATTATAAGTCTATGAGATCTATTAGAGAATTAAGATCAATCGATAACTGATTAATAGTAAGGGTCAAAATAAATTTTTCAGTCAAAACCGATAGAAAAATTCAGATGTACAAAGAATTTAAACATCAGACACTCGTTGTATCATCACGAATAACCCACCCATTTATTCTATCAAAAGGTATGGAAAAAAGTTGATTATTATTCTAATACAAGTGAGTTGGAAGATGGACAAATCCCTGTGCACTGCACATGCATATATTTGAAAAAGAAAAGAAAAAAAAAGCAGTCCATTTTTTCTTCTCAGCATTTAATAATAATTTCCATGGCATCATAAGCTTTTAATTATTTGCACCCATGGTGGTTGAGCTCTCTTTTAACTTTGCCTTCAAAAGACTCATCTGGTTCAAGTCATTGTAAAAGAAACGCAGTTTGTAAAGGCATGAGTTGAACATCAAGATTTCCCAAATTTTGATTCTGTATAACAAACAAAATCCGAATAAATTACAATGAGATGTAAGAAACAAATATTATGATCAAGGAAGGGTGTTAATCCAACTGAAACTTGCTGCATGAACAACTGTTTGAAACCAATGTGGGATCCCCTGGAACACAAGATCTGTGAATTTGCCTTTCTTTGGATCATAAGAAACTAGAACCCTGTTCTTGTACTCCAACAGGATTTCGCCATTCTCCGAAACGGAAAGAACTCGGACCAGTTTACCACTCGAATTGTTCTTCCAGATCTTCAATGGCCTATTATCTTGATCCAAATTTTGTTTCAAACATTTCGGCATATAAGCTCCAATGCTAAACTCTTTAGTCCAAGACTCCTTCACATTATAATCTTTCATTACCCATATCTCCAGTTTCCCATAATTCCCATAAACAGCTGCTGCGAGACAACCTCTTAGAACAGACACATGGAAGTTGCATCTGTTTAGCCCACCACAATCAGGTTTCGGGACCTCCTCGAATTCTTCGGTCCGTATGTCGAACGACATAATGCACCGAGCCGGGTGATATCTGCGTGGCCTACTCACCCAATGAAGCCTTCCGCTAACCAAAGCCTCCGACGATCGCCTTACGAGCTGGTAAGGTATTTTTCCTAGGCTCCTCCAGGCAGATGATCCCAGAGTGAAAACCTGAACGTCCGAATGCCGGTACACGACTCGCCGGGCACGACTGTAGCTACTACTACTACTACTACTTGTGTTCCTATAATAAACTATCATAACTACCTTGTATTCCTCGGTTTTCGGATGGAATCCGAATCCGAACACTACTTCCTGGTCCGGATACCGTCGAGATTTGGGCAGCTCGATGTAATCCATGGTGAAAGGGTTGTAAACATAAAGAGCATCGTTGTATAAAGAATCAGACAAACATAATAAACCATTACATGATCCAACTACATCAAATTCAGGCATGGATGTCTGGAAAGGCACATATAATCTTTTTACCTTGTCTTTCTCTTGGTTGTTCGGTGATAAATCAACAAAATACAGGTGGTTTTTGATCGGAAAATCGCAGTGAAGTATGAGGCATGTATTTCCTGTGCGAGTTCTGCACATATCTGCAGCAAGAACAGGATCCTGAGCTAAAGCACGCCACCCCTTGCATACGAACTTGAATTGCACCAGAGACGTGATCGGCAGCCTCGAGAGTACGTCGACGACGATTTCACCGGGAAGGGTCTCCATCCCGGTTGCCGTCTGCCGATGATCATCTTCGAATTCGAGTTCGAGCTTGGTTTTTCGTCTTTTCGCTAGCCTCCCATCGTCTAAATCCATGGCTAACAAAAGATTTAGAACACACATGGATTATAAATGGTGGGGTTTTAAGAGAGATGATCGAAAAGGAAGGTTGAAGATAAACATGGTAGACTTTTATAAGATGGTATGAATATTATTATAGAAAAGGAGAGACGGAAACCACAAGGAATTGAATCAGTGTTTGTATAGAAACCATCATTCCCTTGCCATATACAATGGTCTGATTTTTTTATTTTTTTCTTTTCCCTTTGATTAATGGGACAAAGGTATATGGAAATTGACGGACATAAGAATTTGGACCGTCTGATTGAGCATATGGATTGATGAAATGTGAATGTAGACCAAGGCAAATTTTATGAATCAATTCCATGGCTGATGGCTATGCCAATGATGGACCTACTGATAGTGACTTTGCAACATTCAGTCTTCAATATCCACAGCAAATTATCGAGTAAAAAACCAAATTTATATGTATTCTCTTGCCTTCTTCTTCAAAGGACACGTGGGTTTAGTTTGATTAGCTTTTGATTTAGTATAATTATATTTGAATACCAAATTCTTTTTTTTTTAAATTAAAAAAATAATTGAATGATAAAACAAAGGATTGATTGAAAAATAAGTACTTAAATAAAAAGTAGGTTGTAAAAGTCATCCCATAGTAGGCTTTTATAATATTTAATTTAGATTATTTATCCTTTAACAAACATGTTTATATAAAAACTTAAAACTAATTGTGTTAGTTCGTCGATCAATGGAAATAGTAAACAAATAATGAATTTACCAAAAATGTCAATTCTTTTAGCATGATCCCTATATTTTACAGACAAATTCTTTACTACTCACCCAGTGGTCATTCATAAATAAACTCTGAAAATACATTTTCAAAATAAAATAATCTTTTATATGCATTTGTTTATATCCTACCAAAAATGCCACGAGCCTGGATACTTACACTTTAATCCTGCCGTCTCTTACAAAGCCAAGAGATTTAAATAACAGTCCGCTATCGCAATAGCATCTGCTATATAACAGAAGCGGTGCTGTCTGCTATCGCAATAGCGTCTGAAACTGATATTGCATGACCGCAATACCCGTAATCACCATAATAGTGTATGCTATGTCCGCTGTCGTGATAAACACAGCACAATCACAACCGTAATTTAAATCCCTGATCAACAAGTAAGCTGATTTCAACCCTGTAATGGCCGCTGAGGAAGATAAAGCACCAATCTCAAACAGGGAGCACAAGCCATTAGAATGATAGAATGTAATATGGCTGATTCAAAGGCTTCAAGAGCAATTCTTATAAAATAAAGATACAGGTATAACTCATAAGTTTATTAGTAATATAACACAAGTTCAGCTACAAGGAGAAAAAAACCCACAGAAAACCGCAGTTTTTCTTTGTTAATTTACTACCTTAGATACTAACTAACCAGACTGCCAACATGAACAACCATTTTAGACCAGCTCGACAATCCTTCAAGCACGAGATCCTCGATTTTATCATGAACTGGATCATAGAGAACGAGGGATTTGCTTCTACGTTCGAGTAAGATCTTCCCACTTCTGAAACTGCATACAGCTCGAAATTCTGATCTAAAGGCAGGGATATTATGTATCTCCTCTGGCAGGGAGCCTCGAATGTGAAATTCTTGGACCCAAGACTCTTTGACATTATATTCCTTCATAACCCAGATGTCTAATCCCCACCTAGCATTAGAAACGGCAGCACAAAGATAGCCTCGGAGAACCACTAGTTAATAAACCTGCCCGTTTAAGGTCCCATAATCAGGTTGAGGCACCTCCTGGAATTGCTCAGCTGTTAGATCGAATGATATGATCCGGTTGTTCTTACTGATTGTTCCAGGTTGAGTGATCCAATGAAGTCTACCGCTGACTGCAACTTGCAACGGTGGTCGAACGAATTTGTACAACACCATCCCTAAACTTCTCCACTGGGAGCCACCAAGTGTTAGAATTCAAACCCATGATTGAGATGAATTTGATGCTGGAAGATGGGGTTCGAATCTAAACCTTCTTCTTTGATAAACAATCTCAACCAATTTATATTCCTTTTTGATTGGACTAAAATACCCAATTCTCCAAGATCCCTTGATAACTTCAGCAGATCTACTGAGCCCCCGGTTAAAGGATTGCAAATGTGGATTTGTGAAGCATTGTCGAAGCACAGCAGGCCATTTGATGAACCAACCAAATTAGCATAGTCTTGTTTCCTGGTGAATATGGATTTGCGGATTGCAAATACCGATTTGTGCAGTATTGTTGACACAGGGATTTTCTTTATGCTCTTGTTTCCTTCACCGCAAGCATCAAAATCTACCAAGTAGTATTGGTGGTGGATTGGGTGAATGACTTTGAAAGATGATGCAGGGATCATTCTCGGCCATATGTAAAAAATGCTTGTTAGCAAGTAGTGAGCATCCTATTATGCTTCGCCAGGACCGGCATACAGACTTTGATTGCACCAAAGTTGTTATAGGAAGTCTTGATAGTATTTCAAGGACGACATCGGAAGACACTCCATCGTTCTAGTTGCTCCGCATTACAAATCTGTTCCTTCTTTTAAAAATACTTTTAAGGAAGTACATTAATAGGTATAGATTCAGCATGTATAATATGTGCAAACGGCTTGATGATGCAAAGAAGGATGCACTTAAACGAAATGCACTTGACATCAACATATCGATTAAAATGAGAAACACAACGACAAAATAAACAAAAAATTAACTGAGTCAAACAAACTAATCAATGATCAGTCATTAATGCTGTCGCTTGCACTAAAAACGAATCATTTGGCCGCTAACTTAAATAACTAGGATCATCTGCTGATTCATATGAATTTCTTACCAATAATTGCAGTTCATCAGTACTCAATATATGTTGTATCCCGACATCCAACAATGTTTATATTCATATACAATATGTTTAAATCCTACATACTCTGGAGTGTCGGATACACGATTTAACACACAGATAACAATCTCCAGGAGCAGTGAGTAATATGAAACACTAATTACTAGAATTTAATGCATGTAATTGCAGTATTTTGGTTTCAACCCATAGAAAACATAACAGATTTGTCCCAGACCATGAGAAAATTCAAGGTTTCAATTCACCAAGTTTTGAAGATCTAATTAAAAATGCCTTCCGACTGATTATTAAATCAGAAAATTATGACCAAGCGGTTCATCTGCATGTTTTGGCGGTTCAAACCCAGTTACTAGGTTTTGATGATCCATCTGAAAGTTCAGTTTATATTCTAAACCCAGTTCTAGCTTACAGACAAAAACAAAAAGAATTGTTTCCAAACAATTTTCCAACCATAAACAAGAAGGTAAAATCAAATAAACAACATCGTAAAGATGAGTCAGAATGAAGGAAAATCAATTTGATAAAAGATACCTATTTGGAGAAAGCAAGTACACCCCACGATCGGAACAAGGCAAAGAAAACCGACATGAATTAAGCTGTCCTTGGGAAAGTTGATTCCTTCATTTGTCTTTGTTTTCTAACCGCTGTTGGCTTGTTGCTTTTTATTTTATTTTAGAGAAAATAACCCCAGTGACCAAAAATCCCATATAATATACGATTTTAACCAATTTTTTTTGGATTTGTCAAAATGACCAACAAAATCGCAATGCGATCGCTAATTCGCAACGCGATCTCCATTATCGCAAATTCGCGTTGCATTTTCGCAATACGATAGTTGAAAATCGCGTTGCGATGGTCTACAGTATCGTTGCGATTTTCCCAATTCGCAATGCGAATAAGTAAATCGCAACGCGAATTGGGAAAATCGCAATGCGATACTTACTATCGCAATGCGATAATACAAAATCGCAACGAGATACTTACTTTCGCAACGCGATACTGACTTTCGCAACGCGATTTACATAGCGCCATTCGTATTAACGCGTATTTTTTTTTCAAATTCCAAACACGTATTTTTTCTTAATAAATCAGAAAATGAACCGTCCACAGTAATCGCAACTCATAACCTCAAACCCAAAAACACAACACTCAGTCCCATCTCCATCTCTCACTCTCTACGGCGAAATCCGTACCCATCTCCGAAGATTTCCGTCCCCATCGCCGGTGAAATCCCTCACAACCATTCACAGTCAAAAATCCCTCACAATCATTCAGAAATGGAAAATCAACCTACGAGGGTTACTTTTTTTTTATTTTTATTTTGAAATTTTTGCATTATTTTAGGTTTTTCATATTGAGATTGATGATAAGTTTACTGGTAATTTCAATAATAGATTAACCAGTTCACTTAGATTTCTTATTAAATTCATTCGATTGCTGCCAATACTGCTAAACTGTTTAGCCTGTGAAGTTAGTATTTGTCTTTGCTTTGTCTTTTGGTTGAAGTAATGCAGAAGAAGAATAGTTTCGAGAATGAAAATCGCAACGCGGAAATAACTATCGCAACGAGATAATCGCAACGCGAAATAAAAATCGCAACGCGAAACCAAAATCGCATTGCGATTTTCATTTCGCGTTGCGATTGTCTGGTCGCGATAGTCATTTCGCGTTGCGATTCTCTCGTTGCGATAGTCATTTCCGCGTTGCGATTCTCATTATCTCGTTGCGATTTTCATTTCAACCAAAAGACAAAAACAGTGTTGCAAATTTAGTTTCAAGAATAAACTACTATTTATGTTTATTGTTTTGTTTTTGGTATATCTTGACAGTGTAATTTTTGGTATATCTAACTTGGTATGTTTATTGTTTTTTTGTAGAAATTTTTTCGGCTTCATTGACATTAAGGAATAAAGTTAGCCTAGCCACTACAATTGCTTCGAAGCTTTCACCTGCACAAAGAAAATTGTTTGAAGAAACCTGCTTCGGGCCATGGCTGAGAGTACAACATCCGGGTGGAGATGCTAGTTTGACCCATTTGTGGCTTCAGACCATGACTAGCGATCTACCCGACAGTATACAACGTGGTGAGGAAGAGATATGGTTTCATTTTCCACCGGCGTATACTTGTTTTGGGCGGAAGGAGTTCTGCTTAATCACTGGTCTACGATTCAGACACGATGATGTAGGCCGGTACACTCGTCATATCACCCGCCCATCATGGTTATCCAGGGTTTTTCCTGATGAGTCAATAGAGAAGCCGAACTTACACGTCGACGACATGAAGAAATTGTTTAATAAGAAAGATGGTTTTACTCGGATGAATGACGTCGATGTTGTCCGAGTATGCCTTCTACTACTTTTGTATGCCGGCTTTCTAGGCAGAGAGGCCAGACAACCTATTCCTCAGGAGCTAATATTATTGGTAGAGGACCTAAATGCATGGAATCTGTTTCCGTGGGGTTCGTATATATGGAAAGCTACCTGGACTAAGTTGTCGTCTGCCTTTGATGACCGCAAAAGTTTGCGGGGCGATGGGTCGAAATACACTTTGTCAGGCTTTGTTTGGGCCTTTAAGGTAAGAATTTCTATATAATGTTTTCAAAATTATAATTAATTATTTAACAATTACTAATGTTTGTTATTATATTGTTTGTAGATTTGGATATTCGAGGCTTTCCCCAGCATGCGGACATATGCATTAAAATCCTCAGATGATATTCCTAGGGCTATTTCCTGGAAGAGGAAACGTATGTTGGATTGGGAAGACTTAATACCATATGCGACAATAAATAATGTAAGTTAACGCAAATACTATCATATATAAACAAGTTATTAATAGTAGACGTTTAACTTTGTTTAGTTTTTATTATATTTTTAGGAGGCCAACACTCCATTAATGAGACTGACACCCACGGAGGCTGAGCTTGCCACTGATTGGTGGCAAGCTAGTCAGCGTTTTTTTGATGGCACGAATGATGAGCAGCCTCCACTTCCTCCACTTCGAGAGCCATCACCTCACCCAGAGCCATCACCTGATCGTCCCGACTATACACCTCTACAACGAGAGCCATCACCTATCCCGTCACATCATCGAGTCTCTTCTCCACCATCACCTCATGATAGGCGACCGACAAAGATGCCACGACTTCTATCTCCCTGTTCTCCACCTCCACGGGATGAGTCAAGGGAGTTACGTGATGAGGTCAATGCCTTGCGTGAGGAGATCGGTACTCTACGCGATAACGATGGTGCATGGCGTGTGGAGGTGTCTACTTTACGTGGTGAGGTTGCCGCTCTACGTGAGATGGTAGTATCGTTGCAGAATGAGGTTCATACTCTACGCAACGAGGTAAGTTTAAGATTTTCCATATTTAACTTGATGATAAATTTACTCGTAATTTCACTTAAATTAACCATTTCACTTAGATTGCTTAGTAAATTTATTCGGTTGCTGCCAAAACTGCTAAACTTTTTACTTTAACACTGTGAAGTTAGTATTTATCTTTGTTTTGTCTTTTGGTTGAAAGTTTGAAATATATTTATCTTTGTTTTCACTGTTTAAATATCATGTATGTTTATTTACTGATATTTGTATTTTTATTTAGCGGACCGATAAGGTGGATGCTTTACGTCGAGTTTTTCTTGCACGACAGAGTTCACGCATCAGACGGCGTGCACGTGCTATTAAGTCTCCGTATACCCCAATAGTGCGAAGACACCGCAAGAAGAAGTCCGACTCGCCTATCATCCCTCAAGAGTCCACTCCTATCGTTGAAGAGGCCCCTATCATTCCTCGAGAGTCCCCTCCCACCGTTCAAGAGGCCACTGTCATCATTGAAGAGGTCCCTCCCACCATTCAAGAGCCCGATTCACATGGCGTCATATATAGGATTCTTGAGAAACCCTCTGACGTGCCGGACATGATGGATTCAAGTTGGCTCTCGTATGAGTTACCGGCCAGTACCATACCGGTATCTGAAGAGGAGAGGAAACAACTACCGGACACAATTCTGGATAACACCCTTTGGGCTAAGACCGCAGTTGATTTTTATCTACATGAGCGAAGCCAGGGGTGTTTCACTGACATATGCAAGCTCAATGATGATATCTATTTGTTGCTTGATCGGTCTTGGTGGGGCGTATTATTAGGGGTCGAAGACAATGGCTATTTCGATGGAGGGGTAAGTCTTATATTTTTCTTATATTTTCATTTGATTAATTTGTTTAAAAATTAATGTAATTCACTAATATATGTATTTTTTGTAAAACAACATATCGATGCGTGGGTGTCACGTCTACTAATAATTAGGAAACTTAAGGAAAATAAAAGAAATACACGGTATACAATAATGCCGACGGCTTTTAACGCAGTTCACTTGAAGAATCAACGAGATGAATCATTTGCATTGGGCAATGGACAAGCTAAACTTTATCCTGCATGGTGGGAGGTCGATAAGGTTAGTGTTTATTTTAGATTGAGTTTAAAGGTATTCATAAATAAGTGCGCAAATGAATGAATTATTACTTATGATTGCAGGTGTTTATCCCTGTTTTGGAACGTAACCATTGGCTTCTCGTCGAGCTTCAGATCCCATCCCTTAAGGCAATAGTATATGACAGCATGATAAATTACATATCATTGGCTGATTTAAGAGATATTATTAAGGGATGGAGCTCTTATTTGGCTAAATACTTGGATGCGATAAATTATTGGACTCGTTCTGGAAACAAGAAGCCAAAGAAGCTCAATATTACAGTTAGCAGAGACGAGACCGCACCACAACAAACGAAAGGACCCAGAGGGGATTGTGGTCCTCTCGTATGCTTGGCGTTGGACCGTTTGATCACAGGAAGTATAAAGTATCTACCTCCCACCGATATAGATAGAGCTGCAGTAGGCTTGTGGTTTCGACATTATATGGCTAGATCGATATATACGAGACGCTGCCTACATGCATCCGCGTTATAAAAATGTCCATAAACAATTGGTATGTTTATAGGCTTGTGGTTTGAAAATGTTTGGTTAAGTACCTAGAATTCAATAATTTGCTGTTTGTAGGTTTTAGATGTGTAGAAAGTGTTGTTTGAGCAAATGTTTGGTTTATGCAGGTTAATCTCAGAAGTGAGCTGCGTGAAAATTATGTATGGCTGCAAAAGTTGATTCAATAGTATAAGTGTTATTTTCTCTAATAATTATTGCTTATTTTTTATTGTTTAATTGATTTGTAAAAGGTGATTTGTAAAAGTTGATTTGTTTAATTGATGTTAACATAATTCTTATTTGTGCTTGTTTAATTGATTGAAATTAATGGTTGATTTTGTTGATTTCAATATGCATTATGTTTGAAGGCAAAAAGTATTATCGCAATGCGAAATGAAAATCGCAACGAGAGAATCGCAACGCGAAATTAAATTCGCGTTGCGCTTTTCATTTTGCATTGCGATTCCCTCGTTGCGATTTTCATTTCGCATTGCGAAATTAGCGTTGCGATTTTCATTTCGCATTGCGATTCTCTCGTTGCGATTTTCATTTCGCATTGCGATAGTAATTTCCGCGTTGCGATGGACATTAAGATGATTGCCTATTAAGTGATAACAAGGAACAAATCATAGCAATTTTCAAACTCAAGTTACTAATACATGCCTAACTGAAAATGTTAAAAGTTCACACATAAAATCTACATAATACAACGTTTGCATTTAAAAATCACCTAAGTTAACAGTCCCAAAAGGTGAAGCCAGTTGTGATTGGGATTTTAAAGATGATTGTGATTTTGATTGCCTTTTTCTTGACACCATATGAGCTTTGGATTTTGATGATGATCCATATTTTGGTAGAGGAAAAGATGATTGTGATGGCACTGGTGATCTACATGTCAACCTTGTATGACCACTTTCCTTGCACCGACTACATGTCGATCTCTTCTTCTCTTCACCCTTAGACGGTATACAATCGTGACTTTTTGGTCGGCCAGGTAGCCTTCTGTCCATGGCTGGTGGCAAAACTGTTTGTAAGTCATCTGGTATGTCCCACTCAGAAGGATGTGAAATAGGATAGACAATCTCGGCATAAGTCTGTCGATATACTTCTGTAGTGTAGCAATCCATAGCGTATGTGCTTGAATCATCTTGGTTTAGATGAAGAGCAACTTTTATAACATGGCCACATGGATAACCAGATGTTTTCCATTTCATACAACTACACGTCCTTGCATTTAGATCGACAAGCCCATTTAAGTTATTATCCAGTACTTCAAACAAAGTGTTTGAACATGGTTCAACTCTCCATGACGTTGACTTCACAACACGTTTCGTTATCTTTTTTTCAGTCCATGGTGTAACACGATGTTCCAATGTTCCTGTAAATTTAAATAAATAATACTTAGTAAAATATATGATAAGTTACGAATTCAAAGAAATAATACCTGCATGGTTTCTTTTCTTGTAGTACCACTGTTGAATAGAGGCTCGAAAAAACTCCATTAACATAGTAATGGGTAATTTCCGGGAATGACGACTTAGAGCGTTAATTGATTCTGCACTATTAGACGTCATGAAACCATATCTTGCTCCAAGTTGATGTACTCTTGACCATCATTCAAACCCGACATCTTCTAGTGTTTGAGCACACTGAGGCAAAACACGTCTTAAACAGTTTATATGCTTATTGAAATCCACTTCCCGATAAGCCTTTACAGCCTTCCAGTATGTCCATTTGTGCTTTTTTATACCAGCAGACCTTGATTTTAGATTTCTATACAAATGAACACCACAAAGTCCATGAAAAGCATCTGGGAAACACCTTCTAACAGCGTTGTCAATTGAGTTTGCCCTATCGGATATGATTGTCAGATTGCTAATAGGACCTATGCAATCCCTACGATGCCCCATAAACCATGTCCATGAATCATAGGTTTCAGATTTGCCAACCCCGTAAGCTATTGGCAATATCCCATTGTTAGCATCCATGGCTACTGCTAATAAGTTTACTCCAAGGTATCGACCTTTCAAATGTGCTCCGTCAACTATAATAACTGGGCGCATGCAAGTAATAAACGAACGAATCTACAAAATAATATACACAAGAAATATAATCATTTAAATGTGAAATGCATGTAACTAACATAAATGAGTCAACATAATTATATTGATTTACTAACCGCAGCACCAATGGCGATAAACAGCAACTCAAATCGTCCATCTCTATCTGTTTTGATATGAGTTACCGACCCAGGATTTTTCAGCTTTAAATTGTGACAATAAGCCGGCAGTTGGGCAAACGATGCTTCTGGCGACCCCCTCAACAATTCCAAGGCATAACATTTGGCTCTCCAAGCTTGAGAATATGATATACTAATCTTGAACCGAGCATTCATGTCAGTCATAATTTCATGTCCCCGATATACCCTGCCATTCAAAAACATTAACTCAGCCAGAAAACCACCCAACACCTTTTTGTTTGCCTGTCTATGGTGAGGAAAAACTTGGGTTCTTGAACATGTATGTTTATCAATAAAAGTCCTAACTTGAAACATTGCGCAATCTTTTATCCTCTTTGCAATCATACGCCACGTACAGTTTTTGTCAATCGTACACCTTGTTTCGAAACGATCTTTGCTTGATTTGTTAACTTTTAGTTGATAGCCATCTTCCACACATTTCGTATACAAAGCTATCTTCAAGTCTTCCTTTGTATCAAAACAATCATCTTTCTTGATACAAATAACTTTTGTGTAACAATCAACTGCTTTCTTTGCCAACTCTTCTTCCGGTAACTGAAGTAATTCTGGCATATTCCAGTTATACTCCCGTGGCATTTTCTTTTCTTCGGGGACTTTTTCTTCTTCTTTTTCTTCTTCAGGATTATATGAATTACAGAATGGATGTTCAACATGTTCATTCACAGTCGTAACTTCCTCCTCATTATCATCAACAACATCTTCCTCGGCAACGGGTGTTTCATCATCAAAATTCGGGTATTGACCAATATCAAAATCATTACACGCAGGGTCTGTTTCTTCTTCTGAAACATCATCAAAATCCGTGTATTGACCAATATCAAAGTCCGGGTATTGACCAAGATCAAATTTCGAATACTGACTAGTACTCACAATTTTTTCTCTTGGCTCATCATCGTCTAATTGGTCAATACGAAAACCGGAATTTGGTGCTGAAAGTTGATTTGGATTTGGATTAGAGAAAGGCTGTGGGTTTTTTGACCCACTTAGTTGA
The DNA here is from genome assembly GCF_006381635.1 of Hibiscus syriacus. NCBI lineage: Eukaryota > Viridiplantae > Streptophyta > Magnoliopsida > Malvales > Malvaceae > Hibiscus > Hibiscus syriacus. Next base: position 68,341 of record NW_024062500.1, read on the forward strand.
TTACTACCCGCTACTGACCCAACAATACTACTTCTAGGTTCAACAACATACAATGTAACATCATCACTTGAAACATTAATATAAGCAATGAATCGTTCAACATCTTCATTGTCGGTTAACAAATAAACTTTACCATTTCTCTGATAAGATAGCCTAAATCCACTTAGGGGCTCTAAATTCAATTTCTTTGAAACACGTAACATTAGGGTTTCATAAGTTAACTTCTTTAATGACAGTTTTAGTTGAAGATTCATGGGTAAAGGCATATATTGTAAAACACCATGAACATTCTCCCATGACCCTCCAAAACACAAATCTATCCAAACATGATCAACATTAGATGATTTCATGGTTGTAACTAAACAAACGAGATGCGAAACTAAGACCTGTTACCGGATGGGGAAGGATGTCGTTGGATATTTGAACGAATGTCGCCGGAGAGAGTGATAGATGGAGATGGAATGAGTTGCGATTTAGGGATTTAGGTTATGAGTTGTTGCTGCTGCGTATATATATACACTCAAAATTTGGCTTGCGAAACTAAAACCTGTTGCGAACTTTGAAACTCGCATTGCGAGTCAGAATCGCGTTGCGAAAGGCAATCATTTGACCATCGCAATGCGAAATGCAAATCGCAACGATAGAATCGCAATGCGAAATGAAAAAGGCAACGAGGATTAACATGCATAAACTTTTAACAATTATTATTGAATTCTAGGTACTTAACCAAACATTTTCAAACCAAAAGGAGTATATATGTTAACAAAACTTGCATTATGTGTATTTTATGTGTGCACTTTTAACATTTTCAGTTAGGGATGTATTAGTAACTTGAGTTTGAACATTGCTATGATATGTTCAGTTGTCATCACTTATTAGACATTCATTTGACTATCGCAACGCGAAAATGGCTATCGCAACGCAAAAATGGTTATCGCAACGAGAAAATCGCAATGCGAAATGAAAATCGCATTGCGATTTTCTCGTTGCGATTTTCATTTCGCATTGCGATTTTCATTTCGCATTGCGATTTTCTCGTTGCGATTTTCATTTCGCATTGCGATTTTCATTTCGCATTGCGATTTTCATTTCGCATTGCGATTTCCATTTCGCGTTGCGATAGTCTGTTTTGCCTTCAACATAAAGCAGATTGAAAATCAACAAATAAACTATTTTATTTCAACACAAATTATGTACACATCAATTAAACAAATCAAGATTTACAAATCATCTTTTACAAATCAATTAAACAATCAAAAAATGGTAATTATTCTTATTTCTTCATCAATTATTGAATCAATGAATCAACAACTTTGTGACCCCGTACATCCATTTCACGCATCTCACTTAAGGATTAACCTGCAGAAACCAAACATTTGCTCAAACAAGACTTCCTACACATCTAAAACCTACAAACAGCAAATTATTGAATTCTAGGTACTTAACCAAACATTTTCAAACCAAAAGGAGTATATATGTTAACAAAACTTGCATTTGACTTACCAATTAACAATGGACACTTTCATAACGCGGATGCAGGTAGGCAGCGTCTCGAATATATTGCTCTAGCCATATAATGCCGAAACCACAAGCCTACTGCAGCTTTATCTCTATCGGTGGGAGGTAAAAACTCTGTGCTTCCCGTCGTCAAACGCGCCAAGCAAAGGCATACGAGAGGACCACAATCCCCTCTAGCTCCCGGCGATTACTGTGGCGCGGTCTCGTCTCTGACAACTGTGACATTGAACTTCTTTGGCTTCTTGTGTCCAGAATGACTCCAATACTTAATCCCATCCAAGAATTTAGCCAAATGAGAGCTCCATCCCTTGAAAATATCTCTCAAATCAGACAGTGATATGTAATTGATCATGCTGTCATACACTATTATCTTCAGGGATGGGAGCTGAAGTTGGACGAGAAGCCAGTGACGACGTTCCAAAACAGGGATAAACACCTGCGATCATAAGTAATAATTCATTTATTTGCGCACTTATTTATTAACACCTTTAAAAAATTTAAAAAATAAACACTAACCTTATCGACCTCCCACCATGCAGGATAAAGTTTAGCTTGTCCATTGCCCAACAAAAATGATTCATCTCGTTGATTCTTCAAGTGAACTGCGTGAAAAGCCGTCGGCAATATTGTATATAGCGAATTTTTTTTATTTTTCCTAAGCTTTCTTATTATTAGTAGACGTGACACCCACGCATCGATATGCTGTTTTACAAAAAAATACATATATTAGTGAATTACATTAATTATTAAATAAATTAATCAAAATCATATATAAGACAAATATAGTCTTACCTCCCCATCCAAATAGCCACTGTCTTCAACCCCTAATAGCATACCCCACCAAGACCGATCAAGCAACAAAAACATTTCATCGTTGAGTTTGCTGATGTCAGTGTAACACCCTTGGCTCCGCTCATGTAGATAAAAATCAACTGCGGTCTTAGCCCAAAGGGTATTATCCACAATTGTTTCCGGTAGTTGTCTCTTCTCCACTTCAGATACCGGAAGGGTACTAGCCGGTAACTCATACGAGAGCCAACTCTCATCCATCATGTCCGGAACCGGTGGGGGTTTCTCAATACTTCGATATATTACCCCATGTGAATCGGGCTCTGGAATGGTGGGAGGGACCTCTTCAACGATGACAGTGGCCTCTTGAACGGTGGGGGGGGGAATCTTGAGTGAGAATAGGGGCCTCTTGAACGATTGGAGGGGACTCTTGAGGGATGACCGGTGAGTCGGGCTTCTTCTTGCGGAGTCTTCGCACTATTGGGGTGAACGGAGACGTAATAGCACGTCCACGCCGTCTGATGCGTGAACTCCGTCGTGCAAGGAAAACCCGACGTAAAGCATCCACCTTATCGGGCCGCTAAAAAAAATTAATACATAAATCAGTAAATAAACAAACATGATATTAAACAAAGACAAATATGTTTCAAACTAGCATTGTATTCACCCAAATCATTATTCTATCATAGTTCACAAAATGCTCAGATAACATTCCAGAAGTAAGCACTTATATAAACATTTAAAAGGACAACATATATAACATTCCAGAAGAAGAATAGTTTACTTTCGCAACACGAAACTTAAAATCGCAACGCGAAATGACTATCGCAACGCGGAAATGGCTATCGCAATGCGAAATGAAAATCGCAACGACAAAATCGCAACGCGAAATGAAATCGCAACGACAAAATCGCAACGCGAAACACAAATCGCATTGCGATTTTCATTTTGCGTTGCGATTTTGTCGTTGCGATTTCATTTCGCATTGCGATTTTGTCGTTGCAATTTTCATTTCGCATTGCGATAGCCATTTCCGCGTTGCGATAGTCATTTCGTGTTGCGAAAGTAAACTATTCTTCTTCTGCAAATTGAAACTTGAATGGATTGCATTACTTCAACCAAAAGACAAAAACAAAACCAAAACAAATACTAACAAAAACAGATTGGCAGCAACCGAATGAATTACGAGTATGAAAAATCTTAAACTTACCTCGTTGCGTAGAGTATGAACCTCATTCTGCAACGATGCTACCATCTCACGTAGAGCGGCTACCTCACCGCGTAATGTAGACACCTCAACACGCCATGCACCATCGTCTTTGCGTAAAGTACCGACCTCCTCACACAAGGCATTGACCTCATCACGTAACTCCCCTAACTCATCCCGTTGAGGTGGAGGTGGAGAACAGGGAGATAAACGTCGTGGCATCTTTGCCGGTCGCCTATCTTGCGGTGATGGTGGAGAAGAGGCTCGATGATGTGACAGAATAGGTGATGGCTGTCGTTGTGGAGGTGTATAGTCGGGTCGATCAGACGATGACTCTGGGTGGGGTGATAGCTCTGGGCGAGGTGATGGCTCCCGAAGTGGAGGCTGCTCATCAACCGTTCCATCAAAAAAACGCTTACTAGCTTGCCACCAATCAGTGGCAAGCTCAGCTTCCGTGGGTGTCAGCCTCTGTAGAGGAGTGTTGGCCTCCTAACAATATAAAAGCTCAAACAAAGTTAAATGTGTACTAGTAATAACTTGTTTATAAACATATGGTAGTATTTATGTTAACTTACATTATTTATTGTCGTATACCGTAGTAAATCTTCCCATTGCAAGGTTCGTTTCCTCTTCCAGGAAATAGCCCTGGGAATATTATTTGAAGTTTTTATTGCATATGTCTTCATGGCGGGAAAGGCCTCAAATATCCAAATCTACAAACAAATATAATAACAAACATTAGTAATTGTTAAATAATTACTTATAATTTTGGAAACATTATATAAAAATTCTTACCTTAAAGGCCCAAATAAAGCCTGTCAAAGTGTATTTGGAACCATCGCCATGCAAACTTTTTCGATCATCCAAGGCAGACGATAACTTATTCCATGTAGCTTTCCATAAATACGAGCCCACGGAAACATGTTCCACGCATTTAGGTCTTCTACCAATTTGATTAGATCATTTGGAATAGGTTGTCTGGCCTCTCTGCCTAAAAAAGCCGGCATGAAAAAGAATTAGAAGGCATACTCGGACAACGTCGACGTCATCCATCCGAGTAAAACCATCTTTATTATTCAAAAATCTTGTCAGGTCTTCTACGTGTAGACTCGGCCTCTCCAACTCAGGAAAAACCCGGGATAACCATGATGGGCGGGTAATGTGTCTAGTGTACCGACCTACATCATCGTGTCCGAAGCGTAGACCGGTGATTAAGCAAAACTCCTCCCGCCCAAAACACGTATACGCCGGTGGAAAATCAAACCATATCTCTTCATCACGACGTTGTATAGTCTCTGGTAGATCTCTAGTCATGGTTTGAAGAAACAGGTGTGTCAACATCGCATCTCCACCGGGATGTTGTACTTTCAGCCATGGCCCGAAGCATGTATCCTCAAACATTTTTCTTTGTGCAGGTGAAAGCTTCGACGCAATTGTTTTGGCCAGGCTGACTTTATTTCTCAAGGTCAATTGAGCCGAATAAAAGTTCTACAAAAACAATAAACATACTAAATTAGATATACCAAAAACTACACTGTGAAGATATACCAAAAACAATAATAAACATAAATAGTAGTAGTTTATTCTTCAAACTTAAATATGCAACAATGTGAAGTAATCGCAACACGAAAATGACTATCACAACGAGAGAATCGCAACGCGAAACTAAAATCGCGTTGCGATTCTTGGTTGATTTAATAAGCAATCTAAGTGAAATGGTTAATCTATTATTGAAATTACCAATAAACTTATCATCAATTTCAATATGAAAAACCTAATAATAATGCAAAAATTTCAAAAAGAAAATAATTAAAAAAACTAACACTCGTTGGTTGATTTGGTTGATTTTCCATTTCTGATTGTGAGGGTGGCTCTGAGAGATTTAGATAGACGGATTTCGCCGGAGATGGGGACGGATTTCGTCGGAGATGGGTGAGAGAGTGAGAGATGGAGATGGGACTGAGTTGTGATTTTAGGTTTTAGGTTATGAGTTGCGATTACGGGATATACTGTGGACAGTTCAGTGTTCCAATATATTAATATTCATGTTTGGAATTTAAAAATAAAATACTTGGCCAGGATACTAATGGCGCTTTGAAAATCGCATTGCGATTATGTAAATCGCGTTGCGAAAGTCAGTATCGCGTTGCGAAAGTAAGTATCTCGTTGTGATTTTGTATTATCGCATTGCGATAGTAAGTATCGCATTGCGATTTTCCCAATTCGTGTTGTGATTTACTTATTCACATTGCGATTTTCCCAATTCGCGTTGCGATTTACTTATTCGCATTGCGAATTGGGAAAATCGCAACGATACTGTAGACCATCGCAACGCGATTTTCAACTATCGCATTGCGAAAATACAACGCGAATTTGCGATAATGGAGATCGCGTTGCGAATTAGCGATCGCATTGCGATTTTGTTAGTCATTTTGGCAAATCCGAAAAAAGTTGGTTAAAATCGTATATTATATGGGATTTTTGGTCACTGAGGTTATTTTCTCTTTATTTTATTTTGAAAGTGCGTTGTCTTGTTAATTACATACCTAACAAATACAATAATTATAGTAAAATATAACAATGATAGTCAGTAATAATCTTTTAAGTAAAAGTATAAATAAGCGAAGTAATAATATATATAAACGAATTACACTAATAACTTCGAACATCAAATATAGACAAGAAAAATTTGAAGAAAAATCAAAACGAACCAACTAACTTATCCGACATAGGTTTGTGATAATCAACGAATTATGTTGTACAAACTAAATATTAGAAAAGCAACCAATCATGAAATCATGTAAAATTACAGATCGAGAAAGATCAATAAAAAGTTTATATAAGATGTCCACAAACACCAATAGTCATAATACTAAAAAGGCAAAAAAAAATTATTATTAAACTATGTTAAATTAAAATTTAAAAACTAACAAAAATAGAACGAATTAACGGAAAAAAGGAACAAAAAGATAAGATGATAGCCGTGCACGGCCACCACCAAAGATAGAACGATGGTAACCGGCGACCAAGAAGATAAATTCTGCAGAGAAAAGATAGAAAAGATAAACTGCCAATAAGTTGGCTTGTTGCTTTGTATTTGAACAATTGCAATTTCCCAGGTGAAAAGGGGAAGAAAATGGGATCTCACTTCTGGAGGATGATGGAGTAATTATACAGTTTATACTTTGTCGCATTGGAAATCAAAATTCATATTTTGGGCATCTAAAATTTTATTTCAAAGGCCATTTGTATGCTTGCACCAAAATAAATTTAATTAAAAATTCATATTTTTATAGGTAAAATACACAAATAGTCTCTGATAATATGATATTATTTCGTCGAGTCTCTCGATTATTAAAAGTTATAAAATGATATATTGATAATAGGACAATGTTTCGTTGATTTTCTGACTATTAAAAGTTACAAAATGGTTACTCGACTATTTATATGTTCCAAGCTCATCTTTTTTCGTTAAAATTGAAGGTCGTCTGAGCTTAATGTTAACTTGTTGATTGGGATATGATAAAATCACATTTTAATGATGTATAATGACACCGATGTTGCTTTCAAATATTGTCTCGATGTCATCATGTTTCAAGCACTTGTTCGAAAATATAATGTAAATGAATAGTCAATCCATAAAATACAACTCAAACAGTTTTATGATCAAATTTTCTCATATCCTATTCAAGAGGTTAACATTCATTTCAAGCGACTGTAATTTTTTAATGAAAAATAATGAGTTTAGAACATATGAATAATTAAGTGATTATTTCGTAATTTTTAATAGTCGGATAACTTAACAAAAGAATGTCCTATATTTGGGAGGACAATTTTTGTAACTTAAGATTTAGTGAAATCAACTATTAAAAATTGAGGAAGTTCTCAACTTGGGGAAATATCTCGGTGTACCTTTATTGCACTCGAGGGTAACTAAGGCTACCTACGAGTATCTTATTGAAAAAGTCGAGCAAAGACTATCTGGTTGGGCGGCGAAGACGTTATCTCTTGTTGGGCGTATAATGTTGGTAATGCTCAATCCCGCATAATATTGGAAATACTATTGGGAATGAGTATTTATGGTTTGGATTTCCCACTTCCTTGTTGAGTGAAAGAGAACAAGGGGGCTCTCGCGCACCGCTATCGCCGCCGTTTGTCTCGTCTCGGCTCGGCTCGGCACGGCTCGGCTCGTGGTCATGGTCGTGGTAATACGTGTCTTCGATACGTTCGCGCGAATGCTATATTTTTAGAGGAATTTCTCTTTGAAAGAAACAAATGGAAAAATGTGAAAGATTTCAACTGATATTTATAGGCTGCTGAGGACTGTTTAAATTTAAATGATAACAGATGGTTTATGAGAGTTATCAGAAATTAAACAACTTTTCCTAAATTAAATAAAAAACGTTAAGATGTATCTGGACTGATTTCCAGCTTTGTACAAATGAGACAAGCTGTTAATAACAGGAGTTACAGGAGTTATTTGATTTAATTATAGGGGTTACATGATATAATTTCGGGAGTTATAACAGCTGAATAATGATGCAATGAACCTGGACTATTTCTGAGTCAGGTTCATATAGACGTTTCAGCTGTTACAAAGAAGAGATTTAATCCTGAAATTTTATGGATGATTTTAACCCTATTTCTAGCCTATAAATAGAGAGCTATATTCAGCTTCTCAACTCACTCTCAACATTCAGAATTCACTCTCCAAGTGTTTTCTAAATATTCTCTCTTTGTGCTTTCTGATAAGAAGAGCAATACCACCGACAGTCTACTCTGATTTCGGGTGTACGAAATTCGGAGCGACCGTGTTAACCTCGGGGGACGGTTCACCTACTGCAGCGATTACACACAACGGGGCGAATTCGTTTCTAAGGCAGTGGTTATACCACGACACAACTTACGAATATGTTCCTTTTAATTACTGTTTATATTTCCAGTCAGTGCTAACGGTGTAGTTTTGCAGTTCATATATCCAACAATTTAGAAACGAATTCTATATACTGCAATCATGTCAACACCTTTGAGCAAACTGATACCTGGTCTTTCCAAGCTCGATGCACTTGATGGAAAGAATTATAGAAGGTGGTCCCAAAGAATCCTGATATTCTTCGAGCAACTTGATCTTGACTACGTGTTACTCAAGCCACCACCTACCATGCCGCCAACCCAGCTACCGGTAATGATGCTGATGCAGTCCTCAATGATGATGCCCTAGCAACTGTCGCTGCTGCACTCGCTACCTACGAGAAGTACGAGAAAGACAACAAAACGGTGCGAGGACATCTGCTCAGTCACATGTCAAATAAATTATTTGATATGTTCCTTAGAGAAATGAGTGCCAAGGCAATATGGGATACTCTCGATAAAAAGTATGGTGCAGACGATGATGGCATCAAGAAGTACATTGTCGGCGAATGACTCAAATTCCAGATGATTGATGACAAGCCGATAATGGATCAAGTCCATGACTATGAGAACCTAGTAACTGACATCATCGCCGAAGGGATGCAAATGTGCGAGGTACTGCAAGCCAATATTATTATTGAGAAGCTACCCAAGTCCTGGTCTGACTACCGCAACTCTCTTAAGCATAAGAAGAGAGAAATTTTGCTTGAAGAGCTTGTGGGCCATATGAAGATTGAAGAAGCCAACCGTTTAAAAGATAAGCTTACTAATTCTATGAGTAATTTATCTTTTAGAGCTAACTTGGTTGAGTCTAAATTTAAGAAGATCATGAAACGTGGGAATCAAGATAAAAAGACGAAACCTCAGAAGGCTACCAACTTCAAGAAGTCAGGAAAGGCCAAACCTGAAGGAAAGACGCTTAAGTGTTATGTCTGCGGTTTACCCGACCACAAAGCTTACCAATGCCAACACCGCTCAGACCGCCAGAATGAAAACAAGCCACAGATGCACGTTGTAGAAGAAGATGATGAGATCATTGCTACGGTGGTCTCAGAAGTCAATCTGGTGGAAAACAGTTCGGAATGAGTTGTTGCCACTAGCGCTTCAAAGCATTTTTGCGTAAGGAAAGAGTTTTTCATCGAATTCGAGGATGGGAACATAGGTGAACGTGTATACATGGGGAACTCTAGCAGCTCTGAAGTGTTAGGCAAAGGCAAGGTTTTACTCAAGCTGACCTCTGGTAAAACTCTGGCTTTAAATAATGTTTTGTATGTACATGCCTTGCGTAGAAATTTGATAAGTGGTGGGCTTCTGAATAAGGCAGACATTAAGTTAGTTTTCGAGGCAGATAAACTTCTACTTTCCCGAAATGGTGATTATGTTGGGAAAGGGTTTTTAAGCAATGGTTTATTTGTCATAGAAACTCAATTTAATGAAAATAAAACTACCACTTCTGCTTATATTGTTGAATCCATTGATATGTGGCATGCTAGATTAGGACACGTGAATATTCATTATTTAAAGAAATTAATAAATATGAATGTTCTACCTAAACTAGACACAATAACTTTAACAAATGTGAGATTTGTGTAGAAGCTAAGCATACTAGACCTCACTTTAAGACTGTTTCTAATAGAAAGACTGAGTTGTTAGAACTTATTCATACTGATCTAGCAGATTTTAGAAACACTGAAAGTAAAGGAGGAAAACACACTACTACATAACTTTTGTAGATGATTATTCAAGATATACAAAAGTATATCTCCTAAGGACTAAATATGAAGCTGAAAACTTCTTTCTTATTTATAAGGCAGAAGTTGAAAATCAGTTAGATAGGAGAATCAAACGGGTTAGATATGATAGAGGTGGTGAATATGGATCTAATTTCTTAAAAGATATTTGTGAAAAGAATGACATAATTCATGAAACTTCAGCCCCCTATTTTTCTCAACAGAATGGTATAGCCGAAAGGAAAAATAGAACTTTAAAAGAGATGATGAATTCTTTATTAATAAGTTCAGGGTTATCTGATAACATGTGGAGGAAGTCATTCTATCGTCAACTCATATCTTGAACCGAGTTCCTCATAAGAAATTAGATTCTACCCCATATGAATTGTGGAAAGGATACGCTCCTAATTTACAATACCTGAAAGTGTGGGGGTGTCTGGCTAAAGTGGGTTTGCCAGACTTTAAGAAGTCCACCATCGGACCTAAAACCGTTGATGCAGTGTTTATAGGGTATGCTACGAATTGTGTTGCATACATATTCATGCTTTTACAAGATTATTCTATTTGTGAGTCAAGGGATGTTGTTTTCTTTGAAAATACTTTTCCTTTAAAGGAACCGAGAATAAATATTGAAACACAAATAAAATATATTTCATCAACTTCTTCTAGTAATCCTGCTAGGTCTTCTGAACAAATTGATTTTGAGCCTAGAAAAAGTAAAAGGCAAAGAGTTGAAACATCTTTTGGACTAGACTTTATTACTTCCTTTATTTCTGAGATAAATGATTTAGACTCCATTTCAGATCCTATAGCTCAAATTTTTCTGTTAGATGAGGATCCTAAAACTTTTGAAGAAGCTATAAGATATATATAGATGCTAGTTTTTGGAAAATTGCTGTTAATGATGAATTAGAATCGATAATGTCTAATCATACTTGGGAATTAGTTGACTTGCCTAAGGAATTCAAACCAATCTCTAACAAATGGGTCTTCCGGAATAAACTAAGGCCATATGGTTCGATTCAGTGGTACAAGGCAAGGTTATTCGTCAAAGGGTTCACTCAAAGATTTGGTTTAGAGTACTTTGATACATACTCTCCCGTTACAAAACGATTCGTGCATTATTTGCAGTAGCCTCTATTCATAAGTTGCAGGTACATCAAATGGATGTTAAGACTGCTTTCTTGAATGAAGATCTAGATGAGGAGATTTCATGGAACAACCACTAGGTTTTGAAGCACCTAGTATGGAAGGCAAAGTCTGTAGACTCAAAAAGTCACTCTATGGACTTAAGCATGCTCCTAAACAGTGGTATGAGAAATTTCATAAAACTATTCTTAGTTTTGATTTTGTTATGAATGGTTCGGATGCTTGTGTGTATTCGAAGATGTTTGACACTGAATATGTTATCATAAGTCTTTATGTTGATAACATGTTGATTTTCAGTTCTAACATTGAGTCCATTAACAAAGTTAAAAATTTCTTGTCCACTAAGTTTGAGATGACAGATTTGGGAGAAGTAGATGTAATCTTAAGAGTCAAAGTTACCAAAACTGAGAAGGGACTTTCTTTATGTCAAGCACAATATATAGAGAAAGTGCTAAAGAAATTTAACAGTTTTGATGTCGTCCCTATTCGAACTCCTTATGACCCTAGCATATATCTAGTTAAGAATAAAGGAAGTAGTGTTTCGCAAACTGAATATGCTAAATTAATTGGAAGCTTAATGTTCTTAATGAACTATACTCAGCCTGATATTGCTTATGATGTGAGTAGACTGAGTAGATATACTCATAATCTGAGTGGTGAACACTGGATTGCTCTTAAACGCTTACTGAAGTATCTTAAGGGTACTTTGGATTGGAAACTTGAGTTCGTTGGCTTTCCTGCGGTACTGGAAGGATATTGTGATGCCAACTGGGTTTCTGATAATAATGAGGTAAGCTCTACGAGCGGGTATGTTTTTACTTTGGGTGGAGCATCAATCTCGTGGAAATCATCAAAACAGACTTGTATTGCTGGTTCTACAATGGAGTCAGAGTTTATAGCTCTTGACCTAGCTGGGCAAGAAGCCGAGTGGCTCAGAAGCTTGTTAGCAGATATTCTGTTGTGGGGGAAGACCGACTCCTCCGGTTCATTATTGTGTGATTCACAAGCTGCGATATGTGTGGCTAAGAACCAAGCTTACAATGGTAAGAAAAGACACATTCGCATAAGACATGAATCTGTTAGACACTTAATAGAGAATGGAGTGCTCTCTTTAGAGTATGTGAAGTCAGAAGGGAACCTAGCAGATCCACTTACCAAAGGGTTAAGTTGGAAGCTGGTCCTAGATTCGTCGATGGGGATAGGTCTAAAGCCCATTGGTTGAGGAATTCATGGTGGATACCCAACTTAGTTATTAAGTTACATGAGGTCAAACGAAACCATGGAAAGACTCATAGTGCACATTCCTACTGCCTATTCCTATGATGAATAATGTGCATGCCCATGATGAGCTTAATTGCTCTTAATAAATTCATAACCCAGGCTTTGGGTGGTCTTAGTGAGAAAGACTTGATGAATTTACCGATTTTGGCTGAATATCTATTCTTAATAAGTTTATAACCCATAGTGAGTGGGTAGGAAATGATGAACTTACCAACAGAAAGGTTGAGTTTGTTAAGCTCTTAATAAATTCAAATCCAAGTATTTGGATGGTTCTAGTGAGAATGACTTATTGAATTTACCGATAAATGAGGTTGAATATTTATTCTTAATGACTTCTTAGCCCAGAGTTTGGGTGGTTCATTTATAATGAACTTGAAGAAAGTCACCATACCCTTTGTGAGGTTGAGCTTTTATAAAAGCTCTTAATTATTTCATATCCATGTTAAGGGTGGTTTATATCGAGATAAACTTGATGAAATAACCTATGTAAGTGAGAAGGGTCAATCGCCTTCTATGAAAAATGTTGGGCTATTTTTCTAACACACTTACTAGAATCCTGAGGTAAGATGACCAAATATATACTTTTGTATATATATATCTTACACATCGAGGACTCAGGTGGATGAATGGTTAGTTGTGTGTCATGAGTTTACCCCCATATTAGAAAGTTCTAGACTAGTTTCACTTATCTAAGAGAAGGATTGCTCATCATCACTATGTACTAGTTCCAGATACGTTCACTAGTGCTTAAGCAACTAATCTCGCTATTGCTCTTCTGGAAAGTTTGTTTTCGAGTTTCAGAAGAATTCTTTCGCATTAGTGGGAGAATGTTGGTAATGCTCAATCTCACATAGTATTGGAAATACTATTGGGAATGGGTATTTATGGTTTGGATTTCCCACTTCCTTGTTGAGTGAAAGAGAACAAGAGGGACTCTCGTGCACCACCGCCGCTGCCGTTCGTCTCGACTCGGCACGGCTCGTGGTCGTGGTAATACGTGTCTTCGACACGTTCGCGCGGATACTATCTTTTTAGAGGAATTTCTCTTTGAAAGAAACAAATGGAAAAATGTGAAAGATTTCAACTGATATTTATAGGCTGCTGAGGACTGTTTAAATTTAAATGATAACAGCTGGTTTATGAGAGTTATCAGAAATTAAACAACTTTTCCTAAATTAAATCAAAAACGTTAAGATGTATCTGGACTAATTTCCAGCTTTGTACAAAGGGGACAAGCTGTTAATATCAGGAGTTACAGGAGTTATTTGATTTAATTCCAGGGGTTACATGATATAATTTCGGGAGTTATAACAGCTGAATAATTATGCATTGAACTTAGACTATTTCTGAGTCAGGTTCATCTAGACGTTTCAGCTGTTACAAAGAAGATATTTAATCCTGTAATTTTATAGACGATTTTAACCCTATTTCTAGCCTATAAATAGAGAGTTATATTCAGCTTCTCAACTCACTCTTAACATTCAGAATTCACTCTCCAAGTGTTTTCTAAATATTCTCTCTGTGTGCTTTCCGATAAGAAGAGCAATACCACCAGCAGTCCACTCTGATTTCGGGTGTACGGAATTCGGAGTGACCGTGTTAACCTCGGGGGACGGTCCACCTATTGCAGCGATTACACACATCGGGGCGAATTCGTTTCTAAGACAGTGGTTATACCACGACACGGTTTACAAATCTGTTCCTTTTAATTACTGTTTATATTTCCAGTCAGTGCTAACTGTATAGTTTTGCAGTTCATATATTCAACATATAACTCTCGCAAAAGCAGTCTTACAGGCAATTCCAAACTATGCAATGCAGTTGACTTGGCTCCCAAGAGAAATATGTGATGCCTTGGAAAAATTTATCCGAAGGTTTGTTTGGAATAACCATGGGGATTCTAATAGTATTGCGCTGGTGCGATGGGATGCTGTTAAACTCCCGATTGAACAAGGAGGGTTCGGTATCAAAGGTCTCGGCAATCAAAATAAAGCCTTCCTTATGAAGGTTGGAATGCAACTTGTTGAAGACAACAACAAATTGTGGGTCCGTGTTCTTACAAGAAAATACAGGTGGTCGGATGTAGTTCCAGCTAACATTAGTCGGTCAGGATGCTCTAGATTGTGGAGAGGGTTGGTTTGTATTTGGAATGATATAAAGCGGAGTGTGTTTTGGACTGTCTGAGACGGCCAACAAACAGACTTTTGGTACGACACATGGCTCGATGAATAGGGACCCCTAGCAGCTCACAATCTGTCTGGTACGAATCCTCCACCGCTGACCGTGAGCTCATTGGTAACGAGTCCGGGTGATTGGGACTGGAATAGATTGCATACCATGGTCCCTGAGCCGGTGTGCCTTCGCATTGCCGCAGTGTGCCCCCCTCGATCGAACCTGGGTAGTGATAAACCACGTTGGCGTTGGACAGCTACACATGAGTTCAATGTGAAATCAGCGTATAGCAATCTTTCAGATCCGTGGAACCAGGATAATAATCGCATGTGGAGAACTGTTTGGATGGACAATATTCTTGATCCACGATGATGGGATTTTCGACGTCTTCCATTTTAATATCCTTGAAGTGGATCTCCGACGTGGTGCCTGGATACGAGGCTGGCCAAGTTTTGATCCGAACACCATTCTTGGCATTAGAGATGGTGCATTTCTTAACGTAAACTCCGTGTACAGGTTGTTAATTTTGATATTTTCCTAGGCTTCCGATGCTGATGCCGTGACCTGGTCCGCAGCTCTATTCCTTGATGTGCACATTTTTGCTGCCATCACCTAATGAAACACAGTCGAGGCCGGTTTGAATAATGGAGTTAAGGACGTTGACCAAATTCGACCGTCCGATGTGAATTCCATTAGTGTTTATGCTATTTCCGGGTGCAGAGACGGCGAAACGTTCGAAGGTAATGTTTTGGCAATGGAGAACATTAACGTGGAACTGTTTGCTGTCTTGAGATGTTACATCTTGTATCATTGTGTTTTTAAGAGCATGGAATTTCAAATTCTGTTCATGGGGGGGGGGGGGGGCAAGATTGATTAGCACCATATCAAGAGGTTAAAACTTAACAAATGTACCATGAAACCTGGCTTACAAAGGGAAGTGTGTCGCAATAGTTCTTGCCGCAACTGCTTTTCCCCCAAACACCGGATCCTTTTCCGTCAAAAACTCCGCCGCCGGTTATCGTTAGGCCATCGACAAAGGAGATGGCAACCCAATTTGAATCCTTGAATGCTTTAGGATCAGCTGGAGCCATTATGATACCATGAACTTTAAGCGTGATGTGAGCCTCGCAAGGACCATTCAACAATGCTTGGCTTAACATGTACGCCCCTTTCGGAACCACGATGGCGGCCGGCGTTGCCGACGCACACGCTTGTTTCCAAGCATTCAGCAAAGCCTGTATGTAAAAGGGCAAAAGAAATGAACCTGAATTTCTACAGAAAAGCTTTTTCATACTTGATACATATATTCTGCTTACTGCTTTCATGTCCGTCCTTCCGTCCGCCTTTGCGCCGAAGTTGGCAACGACATCAAGAGCTGTAGATTCAAGTACAAGGAATGAAGTAAAAGAAGAACAAGAACGTTAGGACTGCGATATTCATTTGTATAGCGATTTGTTTTTGCTGTCTTTTGAAGTCTTTTGAATGAATTTTGGCATTTATATCCAGTTCAAAGGAAAGCAATTATTTATAATTTTGGATCTTCAATGGCAGTTGAGCTCATCTTTCCCTTCTATTATTAGATCTCCTGTGTACTTAACTATAGGGTCAAGTAATACACAGTAGCGGATCACCTTACATTTTAATCCATCATTTTACTTCATTTAAGTGGAAATTGACCAACATAAAGGGAAATCTTTTTTTTAAATACTTGGTAATTACAAACTTCTTAAACCATGTCTCATTATATGTTAGTTTTGCTGGGAAAAAGAAAAGAAAAGAGGTGTAGGAGATTTGCATTATATGATCATATAATGTTGAGAATTGATGATGTGTGATCAAGTATGTTAAAAGCTATTAAGCATGTGAAAGCACTCGTAAGTGCCAAAATGGGTAAATACATACACGATATGGTAAAAACACAATGAACAAGAATTCTTGTTGTACATCGATATATGATAAGTTAATGTTTTTTTACACATTAAAATGAACTAATTGAAGTACTATTGGTACGTTTAAAGCATTTGTGATTTGTCAGTATATGATTTAAGAAATTGCACAATATACGACATGTTATCAGAACATGAATGAAATAATGATTTGAACAATTAAACTAGTAGCTAAACATGATTATGTTTTGTCTTACGTTTTTCTGAAACTTTTTTTTTATTAAGGTAAGGTAATTACAAAGTAATATATGTTCTAAATACTCGGATATCAATACTCGGATCAAAGTATCGATATCAAACATATATTTTCAACATCAAAATTCTCGAAATTATATCAATATTAGGTATGGAGTGTTGATACTCGTACAAATTATTGAGCCTTCTAAAAGTTTTAATACTTAAGTTAAAACCAATATACCTCATATAAACTATCAATACCACCACTAGTTATCCATACCTAAATCTGAATTTGTGAATTTTATTAAAAGCTTCAATAAGTTCATAATATACAGAAGATCAGAAAATCTCTTACCTTCAAGTCGACGATGTTTCCTTCCCAGAAAAACAGAAAATGAAAACAAAGGGCCAAATACGGATAAAACCTGGAACGAAGTTCATAATATACATGGTAAACAAATTCATCAATCTTTACAATGAAATAAATAAGCCTGAGCTATCTATACCTGCTATAACAACTTTACAATGAAGTTCTGTTTTTAATGGCTTGCTGGATGCTACTGATAAATTCATCAATCTTCATGGTACCAAGCTCTCCGCCATATCTAGATCTAACGGTGACACATTGAGTTTCGACTTCCTTTGGCCCCAAGACTGCCATTAGGGGGATTTTCTGCTTCTCAGCATTTCTGATAAGCTTCGGTAAACGTTCACCATGGCAAACTTCAGCTCGGATGCCATTGGCTTTGAGTTTTCCAATCACCTCACTACAGAATCCAAGCTGCAAAAAAGACGATATTTTTTTCTTTTTTAGAAAACTATACAAAGGCAATGTTTTTGAGAAGATTCGGTATGCAGTCGATCAATAAACAGGTACAAACTCGTTAAAGAGCTGATGAAACCCAAAGCTGAGTATACCTGTGCATTAGTCACTGGTAAAACCCGAGCTTGTATTGGAGCAAGCCACAAAGGAAAGTCACCAGCATAATGCTCTATAAGGACTCCGAAAAATCGCTCCAAGGATCCAAGCACAGCCCTGTGGATCATGATCGGACGTCTCTTTTCTGTGTTTGAGTCAACATAAGTAATGTCGAATCGGTTCGGCAAGTTAAAATCAACCTGTCAAGTGAGAAAACAAATTACCAATTACAAATGTACATTTGAGCTAAGATTCACATGAAAGGGATGGAAAGAAAAGGTGCAGAATATGGGAGGAGAGTCCAGAAGAAAGGCGGAGAAGAGGGATGAGTCCAAACTTGCCTGGATGGTTGAGCACTGCCACTTTCTTCCAAGAGCATCCTCAATCTTAAGATCAATTTTCGGACCATAGAAAGCGCCACCACCTTCATCAATCTGATAGCTCCAGCCTTTATCATCCAAAGCATCTTTAAGTGCTACGGTTGCCTTCTCCCAAATATCATCATCTCCCACAGCCTTTTCCGGCCTAGTTGACAGGTTCACCTCATACTTGCTGAAACCAAACTGCAGTAGTATCTCTTCAGTCAGGTCTAAGACCCCTCTGATTTCATCCTTTATTTGATCTTCCAAACAAAAAATGTGTGCATCGTCCTGCAAATGCAGTTACAATTCAAACAACAAAGCATGGACAGAAAATAAGATATATTTTAAAATGTTTGCCTAGGATCCACGAGTTGTAGAGTTTACCTGGGTAAAACCTCTTACACGGAAGAGGCCATGTAAGCTACCAGACAACTCGTATCTATAAACAGTCCCGAGCTCAGCAAATCTTATGGGAAAATCTCGATAAGAGTGAAGCTTCCTTTTGTATACCAATATGTGGTAAGTGCAATTCATTGGTCGAAGTTGATAAAGTTCGTCCTCAACCTCCATCTGATCATACATATTTTCTTTATAGAAGTCCAGATGGCCACTGATTTTCCAAAGATCTTCCTTTGCCACATGTGGAGTAAATAGCAAATCGTAACCATGCTCTATGTGTGTCTTCCTCCACGAATCTTCTATAATATGCCTAACAATGGCACCCTTCGGGTGCCAGAAGACTAAACCTCCACCAGCCTCCTCCTGTATTACATACATTTCCCATAGTGAACATATCAAATATCAGGAATCACAAATGAAGAACAACAAATTTAATGTTAGCAACTACCACAAAAGCAGGACCACCATTTGGCAGAGAAGAGCTACCTGTATAGAAAACAAATCAAGATCTTGGCCAATACTTCTGTGATCCCGGCGCTTAGCTTCTTCTTTGAAGTGAAGGTATGCTTCGAGTTGTTCTTCATTTCCCATGCAGTTCCATAAATCCTCTGTAGCATAGGGTTCTTTTCATCCCCTCTCCAGTAAGCACCTGCAACGGACTCAAGCTCAAAAGCTTTGTTGTTTATCCTTCCCGTAGTTTCAACATGAGGTCCCGCACAAAGATCCCACCATTCATTCCCTGGAATCAGAATTAATCAACGAAATTATAAAAAAAAAAACAGGAAAAAATATTACTGATTTTTTGTATAAAGATTAACCACGCTACACTCGTTAAGTTCAAAAAATTTACACACATATAATAAGCATATCCAAGAAGGAAGCATGGATTAAGTTCAATGGACTAACCTAGAATAAATACATTACTGTTACATACAAAATCTTTCACATTATAAACTCAATACAAGAGAATTTAAAGCTCCAAGAGGAAACGTGGCTTACCAATATGGTAGATAGTGATGGGATCCTCCTTAATACCATCCAAAATCTCCATCTTGTAAGGTTCATTTATAGCCATTATCCTTCTCTGAGCTTCATCTCTTGAAACTTCTTCTCTAACAAGTGGTAAATTTCGTTTGATAATCCGATCCTATAGATTTCGATGTAACAAATGAATTTCTCTGAACCCCTGAAAACCATAGGCCAAAATGACGAACATTTTCCCCAAAGCTCTCTCAAAAACTCTCCCCCGTCCTGTTATTCAAATAACTTACTTACCATTTCCATTTTAATCCTCTTGAGATCTTTGTCGGTCAAAGGCTCCATATCGAAATCGTAGTAGAACCCATTGTCTATCCAGGGTCCAATTGTCACTTTTGCTTCTGGGTATAGCTTTTGAACAGCCATTGCCATTAC
This sequence comes from Hibiscus syriacus, assembly GCF_006381635.1. Lineage (NCBI taxonomy): Eukaryota > Viridiplantae > Streptophyta > Magnoliopsida > Malvales > Malvaceae > Hibiscus > Hibiscus syriacus. The sequence goes on from NW_024062500.1 coordinate 88,314, forward strand.
ATGTGCGCACTGAAATGAAACGGAACCAAAAATGTCCTTATGGAACAAATAAAGAAAACCCCAGAAAAGAAAATTTGATAAAGAAATGATCACCGTGTGTCTAATTCTAAGGAGCTCATCAGATGAGTCGTTAGTTGGAAGAACAAGTGTGGGAGTTTGTTCTTGCTTCTGGGTTTCCTGCAGGGGGTCGTTTTGGAGCTCAACTTCTGGTTGGGCTGAATCGGTGGCTACTGCCGAGCCGCGTATGCGTTTGAGTTGGCAGCGTTTGGGGAAGAAAACGAGAGGTTTAAGAGGAAAATGAAGGGAAAGGGATGAATTTGGGAGAGGGAGAGAAGTGGGTTTAGAAAGGAAAGGAGAGGAAGAGAGAAGAAAGCGGAGAGTAGCCATTAAGTATGGAGTATGAACATCGGCCTTTGAGCTATTGGCAATGGCTGAATGAATATCAACTGAATTTTCAAGAGAAACTAGCTATGGATTCCTGCTTTGTGGTGGAGAGTTTTTGAGCTTTCTTGGTGGATGGATAACTACTCTCTCTTGCAACAGAAGCCCTTGGGCCTTCAACCCACTGATTTTGTCCTATTTCGGCCTCTCCCTGAGTTTATGCCAATCCAATTCAATTTCCTAAAAGAAAATTAATTATTTTAAGAATTTAAGGCGTCCTCTACTTCATAAAAATATTTTCTTGAGTAAATTATTACAAATGTTATTAAACTTTAGAGCTTGTATACATTTTTTTATTGAATTTTGATTTTGATGGTAATACAAATATTGGATCGTTAAATTATTAAAGATGTGGTTATTTGCTTCTCGTAGACTTTAATTTATATATTATTTCTCATTAAAATTTAATATATATATATATATATATATATAATTTTTATATTGAACTCATACCCCTGCATCCATAATGCTCAAACTTAGATCCTCAAGAACAATAACAACAATTCCTTTACCACGAAAGTCATTTGGTTCGTGCTCATTTTTATATATTGAATTTTAGTTTACGTCATTTTATTTCTTTTAGAAAACAATCAACTCCATCATTTGTTGATGTCGATCAATAGTCGCTCATTATCAATAACCATTCGTTGTAAGAACAATATTAAAATATTTGTATGATGTCCTTTTTTTCTTTCTATATTGATTTTTCACAAAACTAATTATATGACATTTAAGAATTTGATATGATAAATATATCAAACAAACAATTTTTTTTTAAAATGCTGATATCGCTTGTTACATCCACGCTTAGTCTCAAACTTCGAAGATAAATCTCGTCTTGTTATAGACTTTTAGGCATTGAAGAGGTTTGGTAAACTCTTCATTCTTCCTTTCCATTGACTTTTTATTTTTTGAAATTTTATTCTTTCTCAATTATTGACTTTTTAGTATTATTTTAAAATTTTAATTATTTAATAATAAACGTTAAAATATATATGTAAATATTATACTCAAATCTAGAGACTTTATGAATAATAATTATTCATTGATCATTAAAATTGCTTGATTCGTATAAATTTTATTGAATAATTAAATTAGCTTTTCAAAATTAAGAAGCTCATGCAATTATTTTATATGCTTCCATGGATCAACAAGTGTAACAGAGCTAGAATCGAAGGAGCGACAGTAAACTATTAATGGAAGGGAAACAATTGGAAAACATAAATACATAAAAATAAAGCTAAAGAGTACAGCTCAGAGTACACCATAACTATGACAACAAAAATAAGAACAATAACAAATGTGAATGTGGTCGTCATCCAAAACACATGGTGTAATAGACTGACAACAAATATATACCCTTATATTGCTAATAGTTTATGTAACACCTACAAAATTGTTACACCTCCTGTCCCCTCACCCCATTGGCTCCATTGATGCTGTGAGAGTGCTTATCAGACCCTTTCTTCTTCCTCATGAGAACAACGTACCAGGTGAATGCTTCCAACAAAGTGGCAACAATGCCCAAGAATATGAGAATTCCGATGTAAATTCTCTCCCAGTGGTCATCGGGATTAAGGATGTCGAATCCTTCGAAGATGTTGATGATGCTGAGGATGATGACGGTGTATCCAACAGAATGATGGTAGATGTTCCAATACAATCTGTATTTGTGATCCTTGTTTGGCCTCAGAAGCAAAGCAAAGACCTGAAGAGTACCGAGGCAGAATAGGGCGATACCGATGTTCCGATGAGGATTGTGAGTGATACCGGGTGAATCGCTGCCGAGCTTGATACCGGTGGCCCAACCTGCGACGCCGACGGCGTAGGCCGAGGTTTGGCAAGCGACGTGGAGATAAAACCATGCAGGGTCTGCTGATTTGAACACCTTCATGTACCTAGCTGTTATGGCTCCCAAGGGCATCAAGATTCCCCAGCTGACCGTGTTCAAAACTCCATGAACCTGGTAAATTTGATTTTGTATCCGTTTTTTTTAGAACATGTTATGATCGATATACAGTGAAGAAAGAAGACGGGATGTGTCACTTACGTTTCTTCTTCGAGTTCTTGAACCGCCTGAGCTCCCTCCAGATTGTCCGGTGAGGAAATTGACAGTTCCAGCGGATCGAACGTTGGCCCCTGAAAGAGAATGGATCCCCAGTTGCCCGTTATTGACCGGACCCTCTTGCCAAACCTGGCTTGTCGATGACCAGCTGTCGGAGATCCTCATAACAGCGAATATGGTCATCTCATTGTTATCAAACCTGGCTGAAATGGTGGGAACTTGGAAGCTCAAAGGACTCGGTTGCATGGAAGGGACCATGGAGTCGATGGATGTTGTGAAAGCCTGAGCGACGCCAGTGGAGTTGACAAAGGCAACCAAAGCCTGGGTACCCTGCATTCTCGGACCAGAAGGGTTGAGTCCCCAGGCCGTCCACCTCGAGTCGGTCGTTCCGGTGTGTCTAAACGCGACATTGAGGGTGCCAGCGGCTTGATCGTATGTCCAGTGGAGGAAACAGGTCAAGGCCGGAAGGTCGTTGCAGTTGTCGTATTGCCTGTTGTCGGGAAACCTTTGGGTAAGACAGATTTGGGCAGAAGATGAAGCTAAGAAAGAAAGCAGGAGGCACGATAACAGAACAAGTTTGCAGGTTTTGTCCATGTTGTTGAAACTTAGATGTTCCGGAAATCAAAACTGTTTCACAATGCAAATGAGATGGCAGATTTATATAGAAATATGTTTCAAATAAAAGGGTCTAGGGAGCCATCCAGGAAATGGGAAGTAAAGTCTCTAGAAGAGCTCGTTTTTGTTGACTAATTCATCATCAAAGGCAAACTTTGAAGAAACCCAGTTATGTTCACATTTGGACCAGCTAGCTGCATACTCGGAAATGGCCGCTGTACCCCAGGCTTGATTTTTCAGTGCAACACCGACTGGAGGAAAACGATCTAAAATTTGCAAGCGGCTAATTTTATAATAGATGAATGAATACATGAGTTTTGTTAAACCATTTGACCATCATGGAGTCAATCATCATGTGAAAAGCTTCACGCCAAATCTCTAATAAATTAACCAAAACAGGTCAATGTCGCCGGCTAATTCCACGTCGTTTATTTATTTAATAATTAATTATTTCCCCCATAATTATTAACGGAATCAAATTACATTTAATTAATTCGGTTAGTTTTTTTATTTAATTATTTTTTTAATATTTTCCAATTTTAGTTGAAATTAAAAATTCTAAGTAGAAAAGATTGAAAGTATATATTTTATCAGTGGCGGATCCAAAAATAATTTTGAGGGTGAGCACGTATGTGTTAACAATATAAAATTTTAGAATGGTTGAGCATAAATAAAATTTCAGGGTGGACACCATTTGTAAAATATGTGACTAATCGAAGAAAATTTATCTTTGAGGGTAGACACAATAAAATTTCAGGATGGGCACCATCAATAAAATATGTGACTAATCGAAGAAAATTCAGATTTCAGTGTAGACACGTGCCCACCTTGAGTCATGAATGAATCCGCCACTGTATTTTCTATTAGAAATTTTTATTTGGCATAATACTAAAAGAAACCTCTAATGTTTATCAAAATAGTCATTTTGATCTCTATTTTTTAGATATTTTTGTCCTTAATATTTCATTTTAGAATAAAAAGTTCATAACATTTTAAGGTTTACAATTTATAATTCAGGGTTTAGGGTTTTTTAATTTATATTTCTATTGCGGGGGATAAAGCATTTTAATTGTCTAATTAATTAAAAGTTGATTGAGTCACAAAATTACTTGACCGATTTGTTGAAATATACAACAGTAGCTCTTAATACGACTAAAAAACCTTTAATTTTGGCCCAAAAAAACTCATTTAAGCTTAGGCAAGCATGAGTCTAGGCTTCCGTAATCTGCAAAACCTTCACTGTTATACGTCAACTGTTATATATCAACAATTTGTGCAGCACAACAGCTGTTATATTATTCTAAAGCACTGCCTCGCCGAGCACGTAATTCGCTATCAGTATAGCAGACCGCAGCTCCTGACCGTTAATGAAATGTTCGGTTCAAAATTCCCCATTAATTGGGCAATGGAAGCCTTAAATTTCCACGGGCTGTTTATAGTTGATTATGTAGTTTCAGGGTTTTGTCAACTCACTGAATTACTTTTTTTACGCAAATAAAAACAGTTAATTTTATTAAGAAAAATTCAAAATTACATTGAAAATTTATTACTATAAAGGAAAACTAAACATATAATTAAAATATTTCTTATAAACATTGACACGAAATTAACCATTTAAGACCGAATAAATACCATCCAAGGAAAAGGTTAAAAAATCTATCCAAAAAATTTATCTTAAACAAAGTAAAGATGCGAATAAATATGATATTATTGGCAAGCGAATCACAACAAATGATTAAGCTACTGAAAGAACATCTACAATCTCAAATCAAAATCAAGCGTAGTGAGAAAATTATCTTCGAATGCAAACCACATATCTAAATTCATCTGAGTCCAAAGTAAGACAAATCAATAGGATAACAAATAAAACCATTTTAATCAGTCGCGACGATGTCAAATTCAACGCGAGAAAATTAAATGATGAGATCACCGAAACAACCGATAAAAATACCTAAACGTATCAAAAGACAACCGAAAACATATCATAGAAACAAATATATTAAAATAAAAAAAATATTAGTAGTTGGCGACCAATACTAAAGATGACGTAGCCGCTAACCAACCAACCAAATGACAGATAAGACAAACAGGATAAAGAGCAAAATAAACTCTAGGCTATTATTACTCTTTACATTTCAACACACTGAATTACTATGTCCTTTAATAATAATATTCAATATCATATATATTCACATTTAATATATATTCACACTGAATTGCCCGTCCAGCTCAGTTGGTAGAGCGCAAGGCTCTTAATCTTGTGGTCGCGGGATCGAGTCCCACAGTGGACTATTCATAATTTTGACTGTCGGAGGTCTTCCACGGAAGCTGCTCTCAACCTGGCGTTGGGGCCAGTCTATACCTTAACTCCCCTCACCCCATTATATATGGGAATAGAGTCAGCTAATATATATTCACATATAGTAAGGCACTCTTGCAAAAATCTTATGTGGTATCATATTTATTTAACAAGGTGATACTCTGAAGGTCACCTTTAGAGAAAGAAACTCAAGAATCTCCCGACCATTGTCGAGAAAAAGGATAGAATTACTTCACCCTCCATCATCTCTCTTCTATCTCTGTTGAGTTAATCGATTGATGAAATCGGCCAAGAGGGGGTGAATTGGCAATTAAATTTTGGTGGAAGTTTTTGCAGAAAATTGAAAGTAATTGCACAACGATTTAGAGTGGTTCGACTTTCTCAATCAAAGTCTACGTCCCCTACCTTAGCTATCTACACTAAGGATTTTCCAACAAATTCACCAATTTGTTATTTCTTTTGAGGCCAAAGTTATAACCTTTCAACTCCCTCAAGAATATACCCCAATTCTTGAGAACACTCTTTCTCAAAGAGAAGATTACAAATTTGCAAACTTACAAGGAAATCCTCACAAGGTATATGTTTGCACAATTCTAGAACAAAGAAAAGAATACTAAAAAATGAATACAATTGAGTACAAGTAGTGTTCTTGAAAGCAAAATGAATATTGAATGGAAAATAGGCTTGAAATGCTCAAACTTGAGGTTTGATGTTTTCTCTTTGATTCTCTCTTGATTCTTGTTGATTGTTGTTTCTTGTTGTTGATCAATGGCTTCTAAGCTTGGTTAAATACTCATTCAAATGATTCTGAACTTTGGGGATGAATAGTGGAGTCAATAGAGTCGTTTAAGTGTGAAAACAATTAATTAAAGCAGTTGGGAGAGTCAGTGCATCGATGCATACCTATGGTGCATCAGTGTAAAATTTAAATATTTTTACCGTTGGACCCTTAGTGCATCGGTGCACTAAGAGTGCATCGATGCATCAAGTGCATTTGATGTTTCAAAATAGCTAGAGTGCATCGATGCATGGCTGATGCATCAAATGCATTCGATGTTTTCATAAAATCCTCAGTGCATCGATGCATGGTATGTGCATCAGAGAACCAAGAAATCAATATATTTCCAAGGAATTGGCAAGTGCCGGAGGTGCTTTTCCTATCTAATTGTAACCTCCGTAATCCGCATCAGAGAAGGCATGCAAGCTAAAGGTAGTCTCTAGGATACCAAAGTCCTAAACTAGGAGTGTCCTTAAGGTATCTAAAGATTCTCTTAACAGCTAGTAAATGTGATTCCTTAGGGCATGATTGAAATCTAGCACATAAGCAAACACTAAACATAATGTATGGTCTACTTGCAGTTAGATAAACAAAGAACCAATCATTGACATATATAATTTAACATCCACACATTTACCTCCTTCATCTATGTCAAGCTTTGTTGATAAGCTCATTGGAGTGTTATGTGGCTTCCCATTTTCCAGTCCAAACTTCTTGAGCATATCTTTGACGTACTTAGCTTGATTGATGAAGATTCCATCTTTCTTTGCTTGATTTGGAGTCCAGAGAAAAATGAGAGCTCCCCATCATGCTCATCTCAAATTCACTTTGCATTAGCTTAGAAAATTCTTGGCAAAGAACATCATTAGTAGAACCAAATATTATATCATCAACGTAAATTTGAACTACTAATAAATCTTTACCTTCATGCTTTAAAAACAATGTAGTGTCAACCTTCCCTTTGGAAGAACCTTTCTTAATTAAAAAGTTTGACAATCTTTCATACCAAGCTCTACGAGCTTGTTTTAAACCATAAAGTGTTTTTGTCAACTTAAGAAAATGATTTGGAAATTTTAAATCTTCAAAACCAGGAGGTTGTTCACATACACTTTTTCCTTTATAAAACCATTTAAAAATGCACTTTTAACATCCATTTGATATAATTAAATTCATGAAAACATGCAAATGCTAATAACATTCTAATTGCTTCCATCCTAGCTACGGGAGCGTATGTTTCATCATAGTTTATGCCTTCTTCTTGAGTATAGCCTTGAGCAACAAGTCTAGCCTTGTTTCTCACTATATTACCACTCTCATCAAGTTTATTTCTAAATACCCATCTAGTACCTACATTGGATTTATTACTAGGCCTTTTAACTAATGTACATACTTTACATCTCTCAAATTGATTTAACTCTTCTTGCATAGCCATAATCCAGTGTTCATATTTTAATTCTTCTTTAATATTCTTAGGCTCTATGCATGAGATAAATGCAACATAATTACAAATATTTCTAAGAGAAGATCGAGTTGTTACCCCTTTGGATGGATCACCTATAATCTCACAATCCTTGACATAGTTGTACTCTCTTGGGTAAGATACTTCCCTTTCTTCAATGGTTGGATTCTCGAGAGGATCTTGAGTTTCCTCATCTTTCGTTTATTCCTTTGATGATGGTTCTCCAACGTCATGTTCAACGTCATTTATATTTATAATACCTACATCATCATTCAAACAAGAATCCTTCCTCGGAAGGGGATTATCATCGAAGATAACATATATAGACTCTTCTACAACTAAAATTCTTTTATTAAATACTCGATAAGCTTTAGAATTTAAGGAATAACCCAGAAAAATTCCTTCATCACTTTTAGCATCAAATTTGCCAAGATTGTCTTTACCGTTGTTTAAAACAAAACATTTACATCCAAAAGAATGAAAATAGTTAATGTTAGGCTTTTTATTTTTGAAAATTTCATATGGAGTTTTCTTTAAGATTGGCCTAATCATTACTCGATTTACAACATAACAAGCGGTATTTATGGTTTTCGCCCAAAAATATTTTGGCAAATTGTTTTCACAAAGCATGGTTCTAGCCATTTCTTCTAAAGTTTGATTTTCCTCTCAACAACTCCATTTTGTTGAGGGGTTCTAGGTGTTGAAAAATTATGGCTAATACCATTAGAATTACAAAAATCAGTAAATCCAAGATTTTCAAATTCAGTTCCATGATCACTCCTAACACTAGTTATAGAGTAACCCTTTTCGTTTTGGATTACTTTTGAAAACGTGATGAATTTTTCTAATGCTTCATCTTTAGTACTTAAGAATAGAACCCAAGTATATCTAGAATAGTCATCTACCAAGACAAATGCATATTGTTTTCCACCCAAGCTAGTAGTCCTAGTTGGCCCAAAAAGATCTATATGGATCAAATGTAATACTCTACTAGTTGATACATCATTAATGGATTTAAAAGAAACTCTCTTCTGTTTTCCTTTAGCACAATCATCACAGATTTTATCATTATCAAACTTTAGTTTAGGCAACCCTCGAACTAAATCACCTTGAATTAGCCGTTGCAAAATGCTCATACTAGTATGTCCTAGTCTCCTATGTCGTAACCAACTATCATGCTCATCCTTAGCAACTAGGCATAAATTAGTCATATCAATAGAGTCTAAATGCACCATGTAAATATTTCCTATTCTATGACTAACAAGTATAATCCGATTAGATGCAATGTCAATAACTTTACAACCATTAGTTTCAAACATGACATTGAATCCCTTATCACATAATTGACTAATACTCAAAAGATTATGCTTTAACCCATTCACATATAAAACATTTTTAATTTGTATGGAAGAGGTATTACCTATTGTATTTATACCTTCAATGTGACCTTTTGAATTATCACCAAAAGTCACTTCTCCTCCATTTTTGGCGTTAAGCTCTATGGACCAGCTTTTGTCTCCGGTCATGTGTCTTGAGCATCCACTATCAAGGTACCATGAGTTTGAATTTGTTTCCCGTGCCTTGTAGCAATGCTCATTTTCCTACAAACATAGATTAATTCTAATTTTTGGTATCCAAATTCTTTTGGTTCCATATTCATTAGTTTCCAAAATCCTAGTCCCCTTAGGTATCCATTGTGTAGGATATCCTTATCTTTAGTAGTAACGAGTCCTTTAGGAACCCATATACTTCTAACGATTTTTCCATTAGAGGTTCTTCGGGGACCTCTATGATTGTAGTTTTTAAAACTTTTTCTAACAAAGTTTGATTTTGAATTTTCTCCATTTTCAAAACGTTTTGTTCCAACTTTATCAAAAGAAGCTTTAAGATCATCAATTTCTTTGATGATCATCATTGACCTTTGAAAGTAAATTTGCAAATCCAAATTTTTCTTTTCAAACTCTTCTAGTTTGATTTGCAAATATTTGATTTTTCTTTCAAAATCATTGTTGGTCTTGGATATGAGCTTATTTTCATTTTTCAATTTTGAGACATCATTTTTATATTTTAAAAACAATTTCTCATAATCCAAAGCCAACCCATTATATTCCTCTAATAACTCATCATAAGATAAATCATCTAATTCAGATGAGTTAGAGGTTACCTTAGAATCTTCCCCAAATACCATCAAGCACAAGTTTGCTACTTATTGTTCCTCTTTATCGGAACCTTCTTCATTGCTCCATGTAGCCACATGAGACCTTGTGCTATTCTTGATTGACCTTTTCTCTTCAATTGTGGGCAATCATATTTGACATGCCCCGACTTTTGCATTAATAGCAAATTATAGGGTCCTTCTCTTTTAGTTTATTTTAAGGCCTTCATTTCATTTAAATTTTCTTCCTCGGTAAGGTCTCATCATTTTTCTGAACCGTTTGGCAAACAATGCCATTTCTTCGTCATCGTCATCTGAATCTGAATCACTCCATCTTTTATGGATTTGAGAGTAACTCCAATATTTTTCTTCTTCTCCTTCTCCTTTAGTGTCTCATCAATCTTATCGAGGTCTACCTCATCTTCAAGCATCATTTCATGAGTGAGGAGGGAACCAATTAGCTCTTCAAGAGTTAAGGATTTTAGGTTCTTAGCCTCGATGATTGCCGTCTTCTTGGATTACCACGATTTTGGAAGTGAGTAAACTAACTTCCTCACAAGCTTTTCGTTTGGAATGATCTCTCCATATGATTTGAGACCATTGACAATCGTTGAGAATCTATCCGTCATAGCTTTGATATCTTCATTTGGTTTCATCCTGAAATTTTCATAGTTATGTGTTAGAAGACTGATTTTAAATTCTTTTACCTCGTCGGTGTCTTCATGAGTGACTTGTAGTTTATCCCATATTTCTTTGGCGGTTGTACAAGATGAAATTCTTCCATATTCATCTGGTTCAATAGCACAAAATATGATATGGATTACTTTAGAGTTGAACTGGAATATTTTTGTCTCTCCTTCACTCCACAATCTTGGATGAGTGAGAGGCTTGATATATCCGTCTTCTACAACATTTCATGCTCCCATGTCACTTGCTTGAATGAAATACATCATTTTATTCTTCCAATAGGCATAGTTAGATCTATTGAAGAAAGGAGGCTTGTTGACGGGCATCGAATCGAGACCGGAGTTGACATTTGAAGTAGAGGCCATTGATGACTTGATAATCGATGTAACTCTTCCCGAATCGACTCAAGAGGCGATTAAACCTTCAACTGAGTGAGGCTCTGATATCAATTGTTGAATTAATCGATCGACAGAATCGGCCAAGAGGGGGTAAATTGGTAATTAAAATTTTGGTGGAAGCTTTGTAGAAAATTAAAAGTAATTGCACAGCGATTTAGAGTAGTTCGACTTTCTCAATCAAAGTCTACGTCCACTACCTTAGCTATCCATATTGAGGATTTTCCAACAAATTCACTAATTTGTTCTTTCTTTTGAGGCCAAAGAGATAGCCTTACAACTCCCTCAAGAATATACCCCAATTCTTGAGAACACTCTTTCTCAAAGAGAATATTACAAATTTGCAAACTTACAAGGAAATCCTCATAAGGTAGATTGTTTGCACAATTCTAGAACAAAGAAAAGAACACTAAAAAATGAATACAAGTGAGTACAAGTAGTGTTTTGAAAGCAAAATGAATATTGAATGAAAAATAAGCTTAAAATGCTTAAACTTGAGGTTTGATGTTTTCTCTTTGATTCTCTCTTGATTCTTGTTGATTGTTGTTTCTTGTTGTTGATCAATGGCTTCTAAGCTTGTTTAAATACTCCTTCAAATGATTTTGAACGTTGGGATGGATAGTGGAGTCAATAGAGTCGTTTAAGTGTGAAAATAATTAATTAAAGCAGTTGGAGCGTCAGTGCATCGATGCATACCCATGGTGCATCAGTGTAAAATTCAAATATTTTGACCGTTGGACCCTTAGTGCATCGGTGCATTCGATGTTTCAAAATAGCCAGAGTGCATCGATGCATGGCTGGTGCATCGATGCATCAAATGCATTCGATGTTTTCATAAAATCCTTAGTGCATCGATGCATGGTATGTGCATCGATGCATGAAATGCATTCGATGTTCAATTTAATTCATTGTGCATCGATGCATGGATTGGTACATCGGTGCATCACTTTGATAAAATTGATTTTAGGCTTGATTTTGGTTCAAAATACTTTATGAAAATTGTTTCAAAAATAGTTTAAGTATAAAACACAATTTTACACATTTAGTAAGGTTTGAATTTGAACTTTAAAGACTTGGAGTAATAATTTGATATTCGATTAATTAAATCGAATATATTTAGAAAACCATTTGTAAAATCTTAAAATTCATTTAAACTTAATTTGTTATATCGAAACACAAAAATGTTTTCAACAATCTCCTAATGGAGAATATATACTTTGACACCCGCTAACATTGATTTACAATTGATTGTAACTCCCCGTCCAAATTAGAAGAGGTGGATCACCTATACCGGACGCAACCCAATTATTCCAATCAACAATAGTCATAAAATATAGGTAGAATGCACCATGTACTATTGAACTTTTAATTTCTCCAATTATAGCACAGAACTTTCGTTTTAACTTCAACTATGCCATAGAGCGGTTAAATTTTAACAACATGATGATGTGGATAGAAGTTGTTTTCATTGTGGTGACATGGACAAAATGAAATTGTTTTGGTGATGACTATTGATACCTAAAGCGACGCAGTTTTAGGCACTGAACTTTAGTGGTATAGATTTTGCACTAAACTTTTTAAAAGTTTCATTTTTGGCATCTTACTTTTTCGACCGTTGTCAACATCCAATCATCGTTCGTCACTAATCCTCTTTCACAATAAGATCGATACTAAAATGTTTGCATTTCACTAATCTTTCTATTTCTAGAATTGGTTTTTCCACGAAAACCACTCAAAATCGATGAAAATTCATGTAAGTTTTTGACGTGATAATGCTTTAATCTCTTCCAACGATCATTCAATGAGGCTCTTTGAGGTATGTTTTTGTCTTCTCGATATAATGCTTCTGACCATTCGAATTTTTGAACAAACACCATAAATCCCTCAAATCTAAAAGAATCCTTAAATCCCTAAAAATGGTAGATTTTGCTTTAGATAAACTATATAAGATATCAAAGAACTTTAGGCGGTGTATCGTTTATACCACTAAACTTTTAATTTCTCCAATCATAACACTAAATCTTGGTTTTTGACTCTAATTATTTTATTGGACTATTAAATTTTAACGACACAATGACAAGGATAGATATTTCCATCACTGTGATAATGTGAACAAAATGACATCGTTTTGGCATGTCTATTGAAGTCCAAAATGATGATGTTTTAGGCACTAAACTTTAGGGTGTATTTGATTTTTCTATTAAACTTTAAAAAGGTTCAATTTTTGGCACTAAATTTTTTAAGTTGCCATTGATAACCAAACGTCTCCCATCATTGGTCATCTTTCGCATTTCACTTTTCTTCTTCTTATAGGATTGACTTTTCATCAAACCCACTTAAAATTGATGAAAATCCATTTAAAGGTTCAACATGCTTATACTTTGATCTTCTCCTATGATCGTTTGATGAGACTAGTTGTCAAGTATGTTGTTCACCTTTTCGAAATAATGATTATCACAATTCAGATTTTTGAACAAACATAAAAAAACCCATTAAAACCCATATCCCTAAAAATAGTGAATTTTTTAGTCTAATTTATTCGATTTCGAGTGGGTTTCATGAAAAACCAAACCTAGTAAAGAAATATGAGTGAAATACAAACATTTTGGTACCGATCTTGTTGTGAAAGACGATCGGTGACTGGCTACCGACGGCAACTGAGAAAGTGCAGTGCCAAAAAAATTATATGTTTAAAACTTTAGCGGCAAAATTTATACACTCCTAAAATTCAGTTCTTAAAACGACATCATTTTAGATATTAATAGTCGCACTAAAAGGATTTCGTTTTGTCCATGTTATCACACCGTTGGATTTTAATAGTCCAACGATATAACTAACGTCAAAATAAAAATTTAGTGTAATAATTAGAGAAATTGAAAGTTTAGTAGTATAAATAATAAACCACCTAGAGTATTTGTGTAATTTAACGTGGTATCTGTTGTAGTTTACCCTTTTTGCATTTGTGTAATTTCATGATTTTAAGTGATTTTTCTCAAAATCACTTAAAATCATATGAGAAGAAAAGAATGAAATGCAAACGTTTTAGCATCAAACTTAACCCAAAAGATGACTAGTGACAGGTGGTGATTGGTTGTCGATGACGGTCAAAATAGTACAGTGCCAAAATAAAATTGTTTAAAGATTTAGTGACAAAATCGATATACTCATAAAGTTTAGTACCTAAAACGATATATTTTTTTAAATTTGACAAGCATATGGCAATGCACACAACTCTATAGACACAGCTGCTCGAAACAAATATATGACAATGAAATGACTTTTTAATAACTTGATGTGATTACAAGGTAGTACTCGTTTAAAATCTTTCTTAACTATTGATAATGCACTCACATCAGATAAACGTAATGGCTTAAATTCAAAACTTTTATTTGAGAGAGCAACTTTTTTTTACCACTAACTTTGCTTGATGGATTACTAAAATGAAATGAATCGGAGGAGAAATCAGACATTTAAGCTTCTCTCGAATCTAGCTTGATGGGCGTCGCCTACGTGGTATACCCCAATCAGGATCTAATATCAATTAAAATTAAAGTGATATCCCTTATCAGTACATCATTGGTAAACAGCTACAATTTTATTATTATATATGTATATTATTAAATTGATTCGGTGCCACTGAATAATCGAGTGTAAATTTGATTAAAAAACTATCAAAGCATCTTTTATTTAAACAATATATAATATGTTATTTTTATATATGATTTTATTTAATATATACTTAAAATTATTTATTTAAAAAGTAGAACGCGTTCAACATAATTAATTCAGAAAATTTTCACAATTCAACCTATAATTATTAGATAAATTCAGCATAAAGTATTAGTTGATTTAGAAAAACCTATGTATAACGAAAATCGGGAGCCACATACTTATTCCGAATAAAGTTGAAAGCCAAACTCTAAAGAAGTTTCTCCTCAATTAGGCAGTCATGCATGCATTGCATCGCAATTTGCAGCCTTTACGGACCTAACACGGCTGCCAATGTCTTTGAAATTGACGTTATTATTTTTAAAAAAACTCCTAAAAGTTCATTTCTTAGAAAAATAGCTACAAACAACATTAATTGAAATAATACCCTTAAATTGCCCATATAGGATGTTCTCACATTATGTGAAAAATAAGGTTATACCTCGCGTTATGTGAAAAGTGAAATCAGACATTGCGTTCTACGAAAAACGAGTTTTATTATTGTTACCTTTATCCAAAAAAATAAATAAGTTTATCTAAAAAACCTAATGAATCTTGCGCCCAATAAAACGAGTGGTCCATTAAATATTTTTTATAGAATGCGAGATAATCATACGTGAGCATTTAGGGTATTTTTTTAATTAATTTTGTTTAATGTTATTTTTCCAATAAATGATTTTTTGAGGTTTTTTTAAAAGAAAAACACCTTTGAAATTTCAATATCTAAAAGACATAAGGAAAAAATTCCCCCTTAAAATATTTGTATAGATAGTCATTTTGTTTATTTTTTTTAAAAATTTGACCCCAATGTTTTTTTTTTCAAAAAAGAATTTATTAGATGAAAAGCATTAGTTGACTAACGGTAAACATCTTGTTTACGTGATTTTTTTTGTGTTCAATTATTGACATGATACATGTTATGTCATCAAAATGATGATGTGATATGTAACCACATCAATAATTTAACACATGTAAAAAAATCACATCCTGATATGTATTTCTCGTTAATTAATTAACAATTTCAAAAAAAAAAAGAATGAGAAATAAAATAATCATTTATACCAACATTAGATTATAATTTAATCAATACGAATAACTAAAAAATCCTCAAAATTCAAAACGTCACAATCCTAAACCTACCGTTTTACAAGCTGTGTTTGTGTTTGACAAACTCCGTCTTTTATTTTGACTACATCAAATATAATATAAGTTTTTATGGTTAGATTTCGCTCAGATATACCTTTTTCATGTGATTCTGAATTTTCTTTTAATTAACAAAACTAACTTTAAGAATATGTTTGTCACCGCCATCAATATCATCCAATTATATATTTGAAAAATGTTTATATATTAATAATTCATTTTATATATTTTAACGCCTTAATGTGTTTGTGTTGTTTTCTGTGTGCGATTTTTATTTAGTTTCAATGTTTTTTTTACATGTTTTAATTTTATTTTATTTTTCATAGTTTTCTCACATAACTCAATTATGTTTCATTTATATAGATAAAATTAAAATGAAAGAAGTTCAGATATAGAATATTTTAAATGGGTTTTAAAACATATAGCAAAACCAATGGATGACCTGGAGAATCAAACCATCATCAAAATGGTTATTTCTTGTAATTAAATATGACATGTCAATTAATTTAATGCATCACATTAATATTCTATTATGTTAATAACAATTGTTAACATCAAATGATCGAATTGATTGAAATGACCATCAACTCAGTTGGCAGAGCACAAGGTTCTTAACTTTGGAGTTGTGGGATTGAATCCCACGGAGGGCATTTCATAATTCGGAGGTCTCCTACGAAAGCTCTCAACCTGGCGTTGGGGCAACCTACTATCCTACCCCCTCTTATCCCATTACATATGGGAATAGGGTCAGCTAATTTAAATGATTGAATTGATGCTGTCAGTGATGAAATTGTTACTTCTAAAATATCATGAAAAAATACTTGCACAAACATCACTACCAGCTATATAGTTTACCCTATTCCTTAAGATGGGGGCGTCTACGCTAACACTGCAATTTTCTAAAAGCAAATGTACCGTTTCGTACTATGAACATCAACGAGTGGATAGGTACCAATTTGCAGCAACCTGGTTTCTTCCCTATAGAGATGGCGGGTGGGATGTAATGTTTTGGGTCAGTGTTTATGGAGTATTTGGACTCGAAGGACCATCGGACTTTACTCCGGAGAAGACAGCAACGAACAACATCGTAGCCCAGAGTCATCGGTTGGTTCGTGAGGTTGTTGAAGCTCGGAAGCTGGCCTGCTCACTGTCGAGTATTGACATCCGGCAGCCACCACCTTCGTGTTGGAGTAAGGTAAACACTGATGGAGCTCGGAGCTACTCATCTGGTCTTCGGGGTGTAGAGGGTGAACCGAGATGCGGAGGGAATTTGGACTGGGGGGGTTCGCAAAAGATATTGGTGTGTGTTCGGTGTTTGAGGCTGAGGTGTGGGGAGTTTTGGAAGGTCTTTTGCGGTCCTGGGAATTATCCGACGTAACTGGAATCCAAGGTTCTTGCATGTGGGTAGGGAAGCAAATCGGGTAGTTTCTTTCCATTAAAAAAAAGTACCATTTCGTCAATTAATGAATAAAAACTCTATATCTTTAATCAAAAGATTTCCCCTGCAAGGTCAACAACGTTTTTTCGCAGGCATAACAGTACAAGACAACGTCGTGCATTGTCATTAATCAGTTAATGTTTATGCCATTCATCATTGTTTTCCATTGTTGCAATGCAAGTTTCTGCCACTGTTGATGATCATCAACTCTTTTACACAGTCATTTCCGAAAACTCGGAATTCATCTGCAATTCTAGTTTCTACACTCCAGATTCATGTTTGATCGTATAAAAATCTCGGAATAGATTATGGCCAGCCAAGGGCTATGCGTGCGTAACCACACTGCCAACAACCGCAAAAGCTCCTCTTGCTTTTGATCCGTCACCGGCACTCCAATGTTACCTGTCGTCAATCAGCACGGGCATAAGTAGAAAGAACATATAAAAAGTTAAATAGGGAACATCACGATTCACGACCACCCCTCCTGACACATGTACAATCAGCTAGGCTCTGTATAACATTCGTTGGTTAAGAAACATAATTTTTTAGGCAATGGTTCTGTCAGTTATTAAAAGACACTCTTAGTAAGCTCAGTAAAACTGCATCCTCATTTAATGCCGTACACTACATTTTAGTTCTTAAAATGGTTTATGTATGAAAAGATAATGGGAGAAACAATCAGAAGGCTCAGCAACGACTATGTCATGATAACAAAGGGATAATGAGCGTGAAAACTTTGAAGACATGAGGAAATATCTCTCACCTCCTTGAAATTCACTATAAGACGCCTCCTTGAATCCCTACAACAATCGTAATGGCATGTCAAGAGCAAGAGCAAGATAATAAGTACCAATACAAATACCACATTGCATATACTCTCTTAACTTCCATGCAGAGCCTGGGACATTAATCTTCAAATTTCAAATGAATGCTTGCATGAATGTGTCGAAAGCAGGAAAAAAATAGGCTTTTCAAGAATGTGAATGTATGTGTGTGTGTAAAGGAGAGGGTGAACAAGAGAAAGACCAATTTCTGAAACAAACTATGAGATGACACATTGGATGCTCCAATTTAGCACGGAAGACATGGATCCGAAGTTCTGAACTGCATAGGCCATCATCACCACACAGACTCTTTCCCCAGGCCTTACCACGGCTATTCTTGCATGAAAAATAAGAGAATGTTAAAAGAGTTTTTTTTTCAAAAAAAAAACAATTATATCAACTTTACAGTTTGATATTTTCTTTTGTTTCCTAGATGATTTTTATCACATCAAATACAGGGTCATAAGGACCAGAAAGTTATCCGCAAAAATATGAATGGAATAACACTCAAAACCTCTGTATTCAAGGAATTTCATCCTTTCGTTTCAAGCATTGCTCCTTTTGACATGCATTTCTTTGTTGATTTTTGCCTGAAATGTTCACTCTTCATTCAACCATCATAAAAAATCCTCCATTAGTTATATATATTTTCTATATGCCACTACCGTAGAGGACTTGACAAATATCAAAACAGCAATGTCCACTTAGGAGATTATATGAGAACAATCAAGATCGGCCAAATATTTACACATATGACATGAAGAATAACAGAAAGAAATGAAAATCCAAGATAACTTTTTTATCTGATATACATGTAAACATTTAGAATCTTAAACCTGCCAACTTGTTAGAATTAATCATCTTTTTTTTTCTCCTCTCGAGAGTTGCATTATCCAATCAATCAAGTCGCCAGGCACACAATAAAAACATATAAAAATGGTTGCCAGATTCTACCAAAACATAAAGGGAAACAATTGCTGCACAATGCACACACACATACACCATATTTTTTTTTTTAAAAAAAAAGAGGCAATTCCATAAGCAGAAACAGATATGAATAAGGTAGTAGTGGCAAGCATTAATCAAAATGTAAACAATAAGAAAAGGAAGAACCAAAAGCAGCAGGTTCTCGAAATGAAAAGAAATGGAAGCTTTAATTTAGAATTAGATTTTGTGGATAGTAATGAAGTAGAAAGCAAGTACCTTTTAGGTTCAGCTATCATAATTTCAATCTCAGCCAACTGAGGGTCTAAGTCATTCATGTAGATATTCACATCCCCAACCATGGCTGGATCATCATTTACCATCAAGTCCATATCAGTCCTTCATGAATCAACATGTGACTATAGCAAAGCTTAAGAAATATACCTAATTCTCAGCAATCAAGTAAAGAAAATGGGGGGAAAGGGTGTAAATTGCTGACCTTCCACATGGGGATGTCTATGAACAAACTTTCCCTCCACCATCTCCTTATCCAAAACAATGAAAGTTTTCTCTGTTGATTAAATTTAAAAAAAAACAATTGAGAAATTTCCTCAAACAATTAAAAAAACGAAACTGGAGAGAGAGAGAGAGAGAGAGAGAGCAACTAAGAGGGTCTTGGTTCCAAGAGAGCTGCATATCGTACTCCTGCTGGAGTGAGAGGGGCTCTGATCCGGTGGCTTGAAGGAGAGCAGGGTCTTGCATCCACATGTGATACTTTGGGACATGTGCTTCCATGTATGGCACCATTATCACCTTCCGTCCTTCCAAGCTCACTCCCATGCTGCCTTCTCATTCGAGTTGCCTCGCTAACGATCTCACTCGGACACACCCCAAATCTAATGTGTGGGTTAGGCTTCTCACTTTCTGGGTTTCGCTCTGGGGTTTTGGCAAAAAGGTTAAAGAAACAACTTTCGATAGTGATCCGTATCCAATGTTCATATAATCTTAATTTTAACGATAATTGATTTTATTTAAAATTTAATAATTAAATTAATATTTTATTTGAAATTTATAAATATTTAATGTAAATTTCGGCAATTTAATCCAAAAATCACCTTAAAAATTAATATCTCCTATCAAACACATTTTCTCAATATTTACCGATTTAACACTATTTTAAAGAGAAATAAGGAGGTGTGTTTCACAAAAAAATGTCTTAGGTGAAAAAAAAAGGGGAGACGTGTGCCGTGCAACATGACTACAGAGATCTTGTTGACCTTATGCCACGGTGACCGCACTTTTGAAGTCGTATTTCGGGACACACGTTTTTATTCTCGGATTTATGAGTTTTTTTTTGTTGGATTCTAAATTAAAAAATCACAATTATTTTAATATAAAAAAATAGTTGTCATTGTTTTCATATATAATGGGATAAAGGGAGGTAATATAGTAGGCTGCCCAACACTAAATTGATAACAATTTTCGTAGGAGACCTCCAAATTATGAAATGTCCTCCATAGAATTCGATCCCACGACTCAAGGTTAAAAAAATTGGCTCTATCAACTGAGTTGGATGGTCATTCCAATTATTTTAATACAAATCTAATTTAATTTATTTCAGTCATCATGTTAACCTCAAGCTTAAATGACCATCAATTTTTAATAAAAAATTGATTCTTTAAAGTTAGTGTAAAATATATAAATATCTCGATTATAGGGTACTATTTATTGAGTTCACCGACTATTAAAAGTTACAAAAATGATCATTCGACTATAGAATATACTTTATTAAGTCCCTTGACTATTAAAAGTTGAAGGTTATTTAAGCTTGAGGTTAACATGATGACTGTGATATATAGTATTTGAAATTTTGAGAAAATATTTTATCATATCATAATCAACATGTTAACGTTCAGCTTAAAATATCTTCCATTTTCAACGGAAAATGACGAGTTTGGAATAAATAAATAGTCACGTGAATATTTTATAACTTTATAGTCGGGGGACTAACAGAAAAACACTCTATAGTCTGATGATCATTTTATAACTTTTAGTAATCGATGAACTTAGTAAAGTAGTACCCTACTTATGTATTAAAATAAAGTGGTATTTTATAACTTTTATTTTTTTGACAATACACTCCGTGCAAAAATAATTGTTTGAACCCTATAAGAAAAATGATAAGATTAAATTAAATTTGTATTAAAATAATTGTTATTTTTTAAAGTTTAGAAACCCGAAAAAGCATATGTCCCGAAATGCGTCTTAAAGGCGCATTACTGTGGCGCCAATCAACAAAACCCCGTCCCGTACAACGTGTCTTCTTTTTTTTCTAACCTAATCACTTTGGTGAAATGCACATTCTTGTCTCTCCTTAAAGGGTGTTAGATCGTTAAATAATATGGAAATGTGTCTGATTGGGGGGATTTAATTTTTAGGATATTTTTGAGTTAAATGTCATAAGTTT
>NW_024062501.1:0-90093 GCF_006381635.1 Hibiscus syriacus
CATATATCTGTACATTACAAATGATACCATTCAATCATTCATAATTAGCTAATCCTCTTATTTTGCATTAATGTAGATATGGGGATAGAAGATTCATAGATGAGAGACATAGGCATAGATACGAGGTAAGCGACATTGAGATAGGTTATGCTTGATCTGCAAACAAGTACACAACCTTAAAGTCCATATTTTGCAGGTAAACCCCGAAATGGTAGCACGACTCGAAAACGCCGGCCTGTCTTTCACCGGGAAGGACGAAACGGGTCAGCGCATGGAGGTGCCGACTCTTTGCTCTCTGTCTCCCACTTTTATTTATTCATTGGTACCGTTTGACACATTTTATGATACAGATTGTAGAACTACCTGATCATCCATACTACATCGGTGTTCAATTCCATCCCGAATTTAAATCGAGACCCGGAAAAACCATCTGCCTTGTTCTTAGGCTTAATAGCTGCAGCTTGTGGAATTAGAGGCAGTTGAAGGGAAGTGTGAGAATGGGAACAAGAAAGTGAACCAAAATGGATATGCGCCCACAAAACCTGCAAACATCATAAGAGATGGTATATACAGTTATTGCTGCAACGGTGTGCATTCCTGAGTTTGGTCGTGATTTTATGTAATATTGATGATTTTGACAAGCTAGGGTAGTTGGATCCCTATATTTTTACAAGGGTCGGGAGTACTTGTTTGTATGGTTTCAGTTTCTTGGAATGGATCTTCAGTTTCTTCCACATGCGCATGTGCTCGATTCCATGATGATAATACTAAATTAATAATAATGATGATGATGTCGATGGAGTTAAATCTCCATGTTCCATTTTCTTCTAAAAACTAAGGGGGAAAAACACGAGCTTTTCCATTTTCAAACCTAATACTAACTCATAATAATTTATCTCAACCAATTTGATAATTAAATTTAATTTTAAATTCTTATGTAGTTTAGATAATCAACATATGTCATCATCTAATTGGAGAGTAATAAACCTTAGATTATGACATATGTCATCATCTAATTAGAGAATAATATATCTTAAATGAGTTTGAATGAGATAGTGACGCGCATTATCATCTAATTGCATGTTCAATTTATTTAATTGAATAAAAAATAAAAGTAAATTGATAGAATATGTAAATGTTGAATACCAAATGTGTAATTATACTAACTTTTCTAACTATCAAGTTATCACCTTGTTAAATGTATTTAATGAGGTTTTGATTAACGACATTTAAAATAATTAATTGGTGTAATAATAAAATTAAAAGATGGATTATTAAAATAAAGAGTAAAATGCACAAATGGTCCATTGATTATAGAATGTTATTTTTTTTTGAATTTTTCGATTATTAAAAGTTATAAATTGGTCATTTGACTGTAAATTGTTGTTTTGTTAAGTCACTCGACTATTAAAAGTTATGAAATAGTTACTTGACTATTCATATGTTCCAAGCTTATCTTTTTTATGTTAAAAAATTGATGGCAGTCTAAGCTAAACTTTAACTTGATTATTAGGATATAATAAAATTTGATTTGTATATAGCTTAAATGATTTGTAGATCAAATTATATTATATTCCAATCAACAAGTTAACGTCTTGCTCAAAAGATCATAAATATTTTAATAAAAAGAAGACTGGTTTAGAAGATATAAAATTGAATGATACTTTTAAACTTTAAATTAATGAAATACTCACCAATAAAACTATACATATAAACAATAAATTATTTTTCAATTTTTAATAGCCTACTAAATTAATAAAATATTTTTCTATAACTATTTATATATTTTATCATAAAATAAAGCCTACTCTTAATTAAATCAACATTTTAGTGTAGGTTACCAAAAAAGAATAAAAATACAACTATGAGGGGACGTTTGGATGAGGGAATGTAGGATTTCCAGATGAATCGAATTCACATTCCCCCGTTTGGTTAGTCGGGAATCTCATTCCCGATAATGTAAGATTATTAATAGTAGATTTTTTAGAGAATGTTATTATCTTCCTTTCCTTAGGTATTGTTGGATTATCAGCGTTTTATACTAAAATGCCCTTAATTTTTTTTTCTTTCAAAAATATCATTATTCTGTCATTGAATAATAAAAATTCTACGAAGGTTAAATTACAAATTTATCCTTAAACTATTTTAGATTTATAAAAAAAATCTATAATTAAAATTTTATATAAAGTTCACGAGGTTAAAATAAAATTTTACCCTTTCATTAAACTTTTTTATATATTTAATTTTGTAAAAAAATTATATAAATTTTATGAATTTTTTTTTAAATATATAAATATTTTTCAACTTGTTAAAAAATAAACATATAATAAAGATAATTTGGTTAAATATATATTTCAATAATCTTTTATTTCTTTAACCAAACACGATAATCTTATATTTCTACTAAACCAATCAAACATAAAATATAACATTTCTAATAATCTTATTTCTGATAATCTTACATTTTTCACATATAATCTTACATGTGAAACAAACACAGTAACGACTTAAAACATGGGTATTTTTTGCCTAGAACCTAAGCAAAGTTGAGGACAGCTGCTGCTTCAGCCGCTACCATCGCTACTAGTGCCGACGCCGCCAACACCGTACGCCGCGCTTTTCAAAGAAATACTTTCAATTCCATTGTCTGCGGTCGCTTTCATTTTGTCTCGCAACGCTTATTCAACGCTGTTTCAACCAAAGCCATGTCGCACTCTCAAACCTTTGCTGCTTCTGAACTCCACCCTCAATCCTCTGCCTCCGGTACTGCTCGCTTTTCTAATATTTTTCTTTATCACTTCACCCCTTTTTATTTTTCCTGGTAAAGAAGACAACAAAATAATGTCTTTTGGCGGCTTTTATGCTCATTGTCAGGCAATAAGCAAGCACTAATATCTTTGTCAGACAAGAAAGACTTGACGTTGCTTGCCAATGGCCTTCAAGAATTAGGGTAAATAAATGAACCCCTTTGTTCTTTAGATACCTGCATGCTTCATTTCATCTTTTATCATGGACCTTAGTTGCTTGTTCTCTTTAGAAGAGAAAAGGAGGGAAAAATATAACCTTTAACATTGACTATTGAAGAATGCCAGAGGAAATGGGGGATTATACTTGAACAAAATGTCATGAATGCGACATCATTTACGTATTCAAGTCTTTAAAACCATTTTTTAGGACTTGGCTGGGTCTATGTTATCGATACGGCAGAAAATGGTAAGAGACAGATCGCTATCTACTCTAATTCGACTCGGTCAGAATTCAGTTAATATTTGAATAGATTCAACTTGAGCTTGAACTCAACTCGAATTCTTAATGAGACGAAGTCATCTACTTGATACCTTACTTGAGAAGCTTGCTATCAACTTGAAAAAATAATATATTAAATTTTTAAATTAAATTATTTTTCTTTTTTAAATACAATATAAGGCTCTTGTATACTTAGTTTAGGTTTGAACTTGAGTATGAGCTTGAACTGAGCTCAAGTTAGAGTTTCAATCAAGTTAAATTTGAGAATATTTTGAGGTCCAAGTTTTTTTCGAATTCAAGTCGAGTTTCAATTTTCGGTTTTGAGTCGAACTTGAAAATTTTAAACTCACGAGTCTAGCTCAACTTTAAATTTTTCAAATCGAGTTGAGCTCAACAATGTTTGAGCTCGACTCGTTTTCACCTTACTTATCAGTATTAATGTGAAATTTAAAGCAACCATTTTGAAGCATTGGTTTGGACTTGAAACTATAGGTACACAATTGTTTCAACCGGAGGAACAGCATCTGCCTTGGAAAATGCTGGTGTCTCTGTAACCAAAGTGGAGCAGCTAACTTGTTTTCCTGAAATGGTAACCTTGGTTCTTATTTTTGTGTTGTCCCATCCTACTTAAATCTTTTCTTTCCTCCATTAATATTACATGGCCTTGTTAGGGCATCTATGACTATTTAAGGGGATAAAAGAAGAATCAGTGGGAGTTATTACGATGACCTCACTGATTATTTGGGAAGCTTTTTTTTTTGCTACTTGACCTTTAAGTCAAGGCCTACTTATTTTCTTTTCTCTTTGAGTTTAGAGATTGACTGAAGTGCCTTTTACAGCTGGATGGTCGTGTCAAAACACTACATCCCGACATACCTGGTGGTATTCTTGCTAGAAGAGACCAAAAACATCACATGGAAGCGCTTAATAAGCATGGCATCAGTGAGTTCTAACTTCTAACCCCGTCGTGAAAAAATGGAACTCCTTAATGGATAAGTGCTTCTTTTCCAAGTATGATATCAGACTTTCCCCTTTTTTCCCCGTCTTTTGAGCTAAAATTGTTTTTATTCAGGTATGTTTGATGTAGTGGTTGTGAATTTGTACCCGTTTTATGATAAAGTTACTTCAACGGGAGGAATTGCATTTGGTGATGACATCGAGAATATTGATATTGGTGGCCCTGCAATGATTAGAGCTGCTGCAACGGTAACTGTTAAGTTAGTAGCGAAATGTTATTTGATTGGTGTGTTAATTTTGTAACACCCTAGACCAGTACGACACACAGTCGACCGATTTAAGGTACTACACGGAACCACCGAAGTGGTTAATCAACTTATTCTTATTTTCTTGTACTATAAAACGACTCTTTACATTTGAGAGCCATCAAAATATACAAATATCTACATACTGACTCTTGACTGACTTTATAACTCAATACAACTGAATTCATGAATATACTTGCCATTTAAGATACTTGTGACGGACTATGCACTGGATCTGGACCTCGGTCTCTCTAAAGCTTCTCAACTAAAACGTACTCTTAACATCCGAAGGCTGAGCTAACTAGCTTAGCGCTACACTAACAACTAAAATATACTAAAAGTTTACCATTTGAAATGCTCAAGCTATCAAGTCTACTGCTATCTGGTCTACTGGTCTGTTCTGTTCTGCTTTAGTGAGTATACTCATATATTCACTCTCTATTCTATGGTAGATATCATGGTGTGGTTGAGGGTTCTGCATCTCGAAGCTCACACACCTGCCGAGAATGTGGCTCCCGAAATTTCTGCATCGGACACCACACTCTCAACTAACCCACTCCTTGAGTGTTGGATCTTGCTTCCAAACTAATCAGCTTAAAATGTCTTGCACACTCTCTAAGGATATCTGGACTGAATCTATACTTTCGACTCTGCTATCTTTTCTAAAGGAATTTGGGTGTCCTGATCGTTTCCCAAGCATTTAACAAGGCTAGTCTTATTTGATCATACTTTATTCTCGTTTCTACAATTGGATTAAACATTAATAAATGTTCTCACTTGTAGTCTTATTTAAGAGAAATTATAAGCTTTTGGGAAACCTCACTTACCTCTATACTTTCTCTTGACTTAAAGCCCACTTCTCAACTTTGGTATCGATATTGGCCTTACAATATCGATACCCCCCCGCTTGCCTCTATACTTATTCGTGCTTTAAAGCTCAACCCATACCTTTGGTATCAATACTGGCCTTATAGTATCAATACCCTCTCTGCAGTATCGATACCCCTACAACTATTTCATCCATTTTAATTCAAATTTAAACACCTTCTATAGCACTTATTCTAGTGTTTTACACCTATTCGATCACATTTATGGTCATACTATGGGTCTAGGGCCTCTCGGGCAACGTTTTGGCTAAAACAGACTGAAAGTGTTAATACTAGCCCAAGAATATCGATACTCCTGCAAAAGTTTCGATACTTTATATAAGTACCAATACTTTTAAACATTCTGTTCTGCCCAGTTTCGAAACTTTCTGGGAGTTTCGAAACTATGACCCAAAGTTTTGATACTCTTGAAAGAGTATCGATACTTTTGCCCAGAAACTCACGGATTTGCCCAAATCGAAGAACAAGTAATGATACTATCCCTATAGTATCGTTATTCTACCTGAAGAAGTCATAAAACACATACGAAAATGCTATATCTCAATCTCAAAGACCCTAGTGAGGTCCCCAAACATTCTTTAAAGTCTTATGTGATTACAAGGATCATAAATAATGTTTTATATCATGCTTATAACATAAATCATGTAATCTACCATTAACATATAACACTAAGCTTCATAACTTACTCTCAAGCTATAACTCATTTCTAATGAAAACTAGAGGTTACTAACTTGTCTTTTGACTTGGAAACTAAGTTAAAACCACTCTACAATACTTAATATTACTCAAAACAAGCTTAAATCTCTAGGTTCCCTTCAAACTCCTAAAAACCTATTTTGAAAACAAATTCTAAAACATGGAGCTTGAAACAAAGCTTGAAGGATTGAGAGAAACATTCTTACCTTGGCTAAACAAATCTAATATTGAAATGCTTGAAACTTGGCTCTTGAAAGAAAGAAGAAATGGAAACTAATGGAAGGAAGAAGAAGAAGAGTGGGTGAGATATTATGGGGAGTTTGGTTATGTAAAATGATATGTAAAATGATATGTAAAATGATATAAAAAGAGGGGAAAGTTTTCAGCTTCAACAAATGGGTAAACTAGACTTTAGGTCCTTCACCTATTAACTCACTTTGAAACTCTCTCTTAGCTTTAACTCTTGGGCCTACCTTAAGTCCAAAACCTATATAACTTGGTCCAACTATCTTGGGAGGTCTAATTGACTTGACTTAAGGGTCTCGGGTTGACCCAAACTACTAACCCGGGTTTCAGGGTATTACACATTTTCCCAAGTTGTGTATTAGCTGTGGAATTATTGTTATGCAACTTCATGTTCTAGTAGATAGTCTTATATACAACCTATTTATTCAAACAACAAACTAAACATGTAATTGAATGAACTGCATTGGTAATAAAGGATAATCCAATCATTTTCTATTTCAAAATAACACGTTTATCATCCCTTGAATTCCTTAAAGGCCAAGATAGGAATTGGTTAAGGTGGTTTGTATGAGGTCCTGTTGGTGTGTTGTACTTTGTATTTTTTTTTTGTTAATAAATTTTTGAGGCGCTCTTTTCCTCCTTTCAATGTCCATTGAAATACTTTGGTATTTTGATGGTTATGAAGGGGTTTTTAACGATGCCTCTCTTTCTTATTAAAAAAATTCCTTAAAGGCCATTTATCATTCCTTAACATACAATAGGACATTCTTTGTTTTAATTATTCTCGATTGCAAAATAACACATTTACTTGAATAGAATCACAAGATGTCTTGGTTGTTGTTGACTCACAAGACTATCCTGCACTCCTTGAATTCCTTAAAGGCGGGCAGGATGATCAACAGTTACGGAGAAAGCTTGCCCGGAAAGCTTTTGAACATGTTGCTTCTTATGATTCTGCAGTTTCAGAGTGGCTCTAGAAACAGACTGCGGGAGGTATTCTCTTATGCTTTAGCTACTTGGTAATCGTAGTTGAAATGGTTGCCGTTTAATAATGTTTAGAAGAAAAGAAAGCTACTTTAACTACCATAAGCTTAGGTCTCAGCTAACGAAGTGTACTATTGCATAAAAAGAAGGCATAATGACAAAAAAACACCCTTAACGTTTGACAATAGTGTCATTTTGACCCCTATCCTTTTTTTAAACACTTTGATCCCTAACATTTCATTTTTGGGGCAAAATTTCCACTGGTTGGATGTAAACAGTTAGTTGTATAATGGTTAACGCTTTATGCTGATGTGGCACGTCGACGTGGATTTGAATGCTGACATGGCATGTCCACATGGGATTTAACCCCAAATAGACGCGGCATGTCCACGTCAGCAGAAAATGTTGGCCATTGGTCAACTAACGATTTCCATCCAACTAGGGGGCATTTTACCCCAAATGAAACGTTGGGGGTCAAAGTGTTTCAGAAAAAAGGATAGGGGTCAAAATGACACTATTTTCAAACGTTAGAGGTGTTTTTTTATCATTATGCCTAAAAAGAAAATATCTCATATTTTTCAAAAGAATCAATGCAACAACTCATTGAACTTTTTCTATCAAGTGCTACCTATAATTGTTACAAATTTAGTTTGACATAGTTCTTTTTTTGTCGGAAGATAAAGTCCCTCCCCACTTTACGGTGCCATTATCCCTCAAAAATTCACTTCGATATGGTGAAAATCCTCATCAGAAGGCTGCATTTGATGTTGACAAGAGTTTGTCTGAGGTCAATGCTGGTGGTATTGCAACAGCTGTTCAACACCATGGGAAGGTGATTTAGTTCTTAATCTTATTTTTTATGCTCTAAACCTACTTATGCTTGTTAATAAGTTAAAACAGTAGATAATTAAGGGATCATCTTGCCTGTTTTTCCTTGTTAGATGAACGATATGAATGATCATTGAAGAGTAATACTGCTCTAGTTAGTTATTCATAGTACTTACACCATTATATACAAGTGATCCATAACTACTTACAACAACCTAACAACTTCAGCAACTAACTAACTGACTACACCTAACTTCATACCAGCTTATACATTTGCACACTAACTACATTCCACATTCTCCCCACTTTTGCCTTCTCCTCCAAGAAACGACTGAACACAAACCTTTGCTCGAAACATCTGAAACTGTGCTGCAGACAAAGGCTTGGTCAAGCCATCTGCAACTTGATGACTAGCAGGCACATAATTAATCAAAACCTGTCTAGCAGCCACTTTTTCTCTAATGAAATGAACATCAAGTTCAACGTGTTTTGTTTTAGCATGATACACTGGGTTTGCAATAATGGCTACTGCACTATTATTATCACACCACACTATAGGTATTTTAGGTTGCAACATTCCCATGTCTGATAGTAGAGCACTTATCCACTTTGTCTCGGCAGTAACATCAACCACGCTCCTATACTCGGCCTCCATAGTGGATCTGGAAACAGACTTTTGTTTCTTAGAGCTCCACATAACCAGATTCTCACCAATAAACACACAGTTGCCTGAGACAGACCTTCGATCATCTGCATTCCCACCCCAATTAGCATCCGCAAAGGCCACAATACTCAGTCCAGCACTGGACGGTGTTATAGCCAGGCCATGGTTAAGTGTGCCAACCAAATACCTCAGGATGCGTTTAACTGCCACAGGATGCTAGGGCATCACAGGTTTCTTTAACCCGAGACAAGTAGACACGCATGCTTTCTTCTCCTTTTTTGAGAGACTGTAGTTTACAGTGAAGGTTCATCACAGCTGTGGACGACCTAGTGGCAAAGATCTGTAATACTGTGTTCCAAACTGCAGATGCAGTTTCTGCTCCAACGAATTGCGAGAGTAAATGCGTACTGATAATCGAGCAACCACGATGCTAACGCACTATCTTGAGCTATAAAGTCTTCATAGTCTTCTTTTGGAACCATCGTCCCATCTTCAGCAGTCAGGCATTCTGGTGGAGGCTTAAACGCATCGGTGAGCAACCATTCAAGCCGGTGACTTCTTACTGTGAGAAGCACTTGCTGCTTCCAAAGCAAGAAATTCGTTTCATCAAGCACAACATTAATCTTTTTGTTAGTGAACATCTTGATTCTGTTCGAAAGTGATTGTGAATCAACAGCAGCCATGAACACCGAAACTTCTTGCAGCAGAAACAACCTCTCCAGGACTTATGGCGATTGATACCGTTAGATGCACGATATGAATGATCATTGAAGAGTAATATGCTCTATGTTATTCATAGTACTTACACCATTATATACAAGGATCCATAACTACTTACAACAACCTAACAACTTCAGCAACTAACTAACTGACTACACCTAACTTCATACCAGCTTATACATTTGCACACTAACTACATTCCACATTCCTTCATAGTTTTCTTTTCCAAGAAAGTATTTGCTTTTACTATTTTTTTTATCCAGCTTGCTCTGCTGATAAACTCAGTTACGGGATATTAGATTTTTCAGTCGGTCTTACTATTTTTTTTTTCAATTTGGTTCTTATCATGCAAACACGGGTAGAATTTATATTGTTGCTTATGTCGAAGAGTGTCTTGTTTTGTTTCTGTCCTTTTCGCTTTGGTGGTTAAGGACATGAAATCCTTCGCAAATTGGAATGCTATGATTATATTCGTTTCCGATTTAGTTCCCAGCTGTGTTATTCCCTAACATAGCCTTGTCTTTTTTATCTTGGTGCAGGAAATGTCGTATAATAACTATTTGGATGCCTATGCTGCTTGGAATTGCGTCTCTGAGTTTAGGAACCTTACAAGTGTGATTGTAAAACACACAAATCCATGTGGGGTAGCTTCTCGTGATGACATCCTTGAGGCTTACAGGCTTGCTGTGAAAGCTGATCCAGTGAGTGCATGTGGAGGAATTGTAGCCTTCAACATAGATGTAGATGAGGCAAGTTGATAAGTTTTTTTTTTGGAATCCTTGTATGCATCTGTGAGGTCTTTGTATCACACGTCGAAAATCATCTTATCCGTATGCTACCTTCAAAATCAAGACAAGGTACCGTTTTTTACGCTGTTTTGGATTTAGGCTCTTGCTAAGGAAATCAGAGAGTTCCGGAGCCCAACGGATGGTGAAACTCGGATGTTTTATGAGATCGTTGTGGCTCCCAAGTATACAGAGAAGGGACTTGATATCCTCCGTTGAAAGTCAAAAACATTGAGAATCCTTGAAGCAAAAAAGAACGAGAAAGGGAAGCTCTCACTACGACAGGTTGGTGGTTGGTTAGTCGGCCCAGGATTCAGATGACTTGACCCCTGAAGATATCCAGTTCAACGTGGTATCCGAGAAGAGTCCACAAGATAGTGAGCTTCGTGATGCAGAATTTGCATGGCTGTGTGCCAAGCATGTCAAGAGCAACGCTATTGTAATAGCAAGGTTTGTTATTTCCCCTTTTCCTCTTGAAAAAAGCTGGGATAATTTACTGAGCCTTGGACATTATTATTATTTCGCAGGACAACTGTATGTTGGGTATGGGAAGCAGGCAGCCAAACCGTCGCGAGAGTTTGAGAATAGCTTTCAGGAAAGCAGGAGATGAGGTCAAGGGAGCTGCTTTGGCTAGCGATGCATTCTTCCCGCTTGGTAATTACGACCTCGAAAAGTTTTTGCGCCTTTATGTTGTTACGAGTATAAAAGTGAATGCGTGCAATTGCTTGGCCTACATAACCTGTTTGCTAACGAATATGTTTCGTATTAATAGCTTGGAATGGAAGAAGCATGTGAAAGAGGGATCGGAGTCATTGCAGAGCCTGGTGGGAGCATTAGAGACGGGGATGCCGTCTATTGTTGTAACAAGTACAGTGTTTCGTTGGTTTTCACAAATGTGAGGCACATTAAGCATTGATGATTTTGCACTTGCATTACTCCATGGATTCAACTTGAGGATGCTGCAATGTTGTGCAATTTATATGGCTGTAAGCTTAACAACTGATAAACGTTGGGTTTGTACTGCTCCTTTTAGTTCACCAAAATAATAGAATGAGATATCTGAAGTTATATATATTGGCCGGAGCTATCACCTTTGACCTTGATGGATCACCGGAGTTGATAAAAGCAAACATAGGTTTAGTCAACAATTTAACATATTTTTTAATGCTTATCTTTTAATATTATATTGTAAAGTTGATTTTTCATATGATATATAAAAATAAAGTAATGCAAATATGTTATAAATTAAAAAATCCGATTAAGTTTGAACTTTAAATGTTAAACTTGGAATCTTTAAGTTATACAAATATAATATTTTTTATGTAAATTCTTTTAAATTTCAGATAAATTCATATATATAAAAGCCAAATTTTGAATTCTTAACTTATGATCATCTAAAAAAGAATAAATATAAATTGTTTTTGAAATAAGATAAAATGTTTGAATCTTCACGTTTATAAATAAACTAAATTAAATTAGGTTTAAATGTCTCATTATCCTCTGAATTATATATTTATATCGAGTTATTCCTAAAATATTTTTTAGAACGTTTTATCCCTTGACTATAAATTATTATCTAGTTTATCCCATTTCGTTAACACCGTTAAAAAATTCTCACAGATCAATCAAAACATGGCACATCACCCGTTAATTTTAATTTTCTTTATCTAAATAAATAAATATCAATTAAAAAAATAAAATTATATAATATGTCCAAAATACCCCTCCTCCTCCACGACCGTCCACCCTCCCATTCCCCAACACCAGCCCGTCTATTTTCCTCTTCTCCATTCTGTACCCTAATCACTCCCCAACTTTCTTTACCCTCTCCATCACTCATTTAACTCCATCAACATAAAAAAAATTGCATCTTTATTAGTCTGCCTTTGATTCCATGTTTCAGTCCAAAAACCCCAATAATTTTGCGAAGCTCGGGAGTAAACTGAGGAAGAAAACATGGATGGGGTGACATCATCAATGGCTGCCAAGTTCGTCTTCTTTCCACCCAATCCACCTTCGTACAAGCTAACTGAGGAAGAAATCATGGCATGGTTTGTATTAATGGGGTTTATGCTTTTTACATGAATGATTGTCGTTGGGGTTAGATTTGTTCTATTTCCTTTTGTATTATCTAATACACTTCCTGAATCCTTTATATGCTTAAAAAAGATTTTAAAAAATCCATGTATAATTGAATCACCAAAAGCCTTACTTACTCGAAAACATGCCTAGAAAATGAATTTTAATTTCCTTTTTTCACAAGTTCTATTATTAATTCAATTGTTACGAGCTTAACAAGAAAAATAAATCAAGAAATTTTACTTACCCGTGATATTAGATTTTGAAAACCCAGATGAGATCAGCCTTGAATTAGAGTCGCAAAGCATCAAATCAGCAAAAGATTCTTCTTCACCTTCATCCATGGCAGAGCTATGGTTATCTTGATTCAAAACAAGATCGCATTTTTCTAAATCAAAACCCCTCGTAATAGAGGAATAGGCGGAAAGGGTTTCTGGGTTTTGGAGAAAGGTGTTTAAGTGGAAATATCCATACGAAAAATCAAAGCTTTAGCAGTGTTTGGTTTGCGAGAATTTTTTTATATTTTCTGGGATTATCCTTTTCTTAAGCCACTGAAGAGCAAGATTGATAGAAAAGAAGGAAAAACGGGTGTTGGTGTTGGGGGATGGGAAGGTGGACGGTGACGGTGAAGGTGAAGGTGAAGGAGGAGGAGGAGGAGGAGGGGTATTTTTGACATATTATATAATTTTATTTATTAGTTAGTTTTTTATTTATTTAGATAAAAAAATAAAAATTAAGAGATTACATTACGTGTTCTGATTGGTTCATGAATTTTTTTAAACAATATTAGTGAAATAGAACAAATGAAATAATATTTTATAATGATAAAATATTTCAAAAAATGTTTTAGTATAACTCAATACAAATGATATAATTAAAGGTTATAAAAATTGTCTTTGTATAAAATCTCTACCGTACTCGATTTAAATTAGTTTATTAAAAGAACACAAAGCAGCCCTTCTAAGATTATGGGTTTAACAAAGCCCAGAGTTTGCAATTTCATGATAAATGGGAATTAATAAACGGAAAGGTAAGAAGAAAGCAGGAATGGGGAAGGGAAAGGTTGTAGTGGAGAAGGTGAGGGGAAAGTCAACAGTAACAAGAAGCTTCTCAAATTATCCACTTAAACTCATTTTCCCCAGAAAGGTTCTCTCCCTTTCTCACATCACAAAAGATTAAATGTCTTTGTTTATTCCTCTCTACTGAAGCTGATGATTGATTGATTGATTCCTCAGGTGGGTCCTTCCGAAACCGATGCTGTCTGGATTTACACCCTCACCTATGGCGGTGGCATTGTCTCGGTACAACTCGATCATCAGTCTTTGTATCATTTTCTTGTTTCTTTTTGTGTTGGGATGAATGTTTATAATTGTTCCATGTTAGGGAGATTCTATTTCAGTTGAATTTACAATCGGAGATGGCTGCACTTCTGTTCTTACTACCCAATCCTCCACAAAGGTTTGATCTTTATCTTCTAATCCGTTTGTCTTTGCGATATACAAACTGGGTTTTGACTGAATTGATTAGTTTCACGTCTGATCTGGTTTAGGTCTACAAGTCATTGGGATCCAAGTGTTCTGAGCAATTCTTGGAGGTAACTATCCTTCCTAAACCCTAAACCCGAGATTGATGAATAATCACTAATTTACACTAAAATCTTATTCGTGTGACAAGTTTTTAGAGAAGGATTCAACATTTTGAGTTCGTTTAGATGAATGCTTGTAGTGGAAACGGCTAATCTTTGCTTTACTGTGCAGTAGGCAAGAATTGGTAGTGGTGCTCTACTCGTAGTCATTCCGGATCCAGTCACATGTTTTTCCACCGCAAGATATTCTCAGAAACAGGTGTTTAGGTTGGTGTCTGACTCAAGTTTGGTCGTTGTAGATTGGTTTACCAGTGGTCGTCATGAAAGTGGGGAGAAATGGGATTTCGAACTTTATCGGAGCACCAACTACATATTTGATGAAGGCAATCGACCTGTATTTCTCGACACTGTAATATTCTCATTATTCCCCTTGGTTATACTGTTAATCTGTTAATGATTATAATGCATTTAAGAAATGGTGCCCTGTGGATAATTTATGTTTTTTCTCTGTGATGCCCTCTTAATGTGTTCCCCTTCCATTCGTTGATTTTGCCTCCTTTTTAAGTTCTTTCTTTTTTATCTTCTCAAATCATAGGTATTGCTAGAACAATGTAGCCCTGTGAATATAGCGGAACGAATGCACGAGTACCAAGTCATAGCAATGATGATAATCTATGGGTAGTTACTTCAATGTCCTTTATTTTACTAAGGTGTATTAAATTCATGTATGCTGAAAGGATTTTGTGACAGAAGTAACTTATTTGTAGCCCAAAGCTGAAGTTTGTTCAAGACCAAGTTCAAGAGAATGTGAAGAGGCTGATGTCTCAGCAATTACACATTCCTTCGACCAACACGGGGTGTCGTGCTAAAACAAACTCGGATAATTTTTCCATCAGGCCAGCTTTTATCGCATGCTGCAGTGCCTTTGGTCCTAAGGTATTTGCTGACACAATATCAGCTGTGTTATTGCATTGAACTCGTGCTTGTATTACTCAAAATGTTGAAATCTTGTAAATAAATGTTGATGCATGTGAAAGTTGAGGAAACGTTATTTTTTGCAGGGAATGGGTGTTGTTGTTCGCATAGCTTCTACGACAACTGAGGCAGTTTATAGGTTTCTGCACCATCAGTTGGCTGGGATGGAGCCCCTTCTCGGTGTATCACCCTATTCTTGAACAAATATTGTCATTTCATTTGAATTTCAAGCGCAATTGTCTCCTGTTATGATTTGTTTTTGGGTATTGTAATTTGTATCAAAATATTAATATCAGACAATCGTAAAAAAATGTCATTTTCATGTTGTAGGACTTATTCTCTCATTAATAAACGCAATCACAAATGTTTTAACGTGGCGTATAACAAAATATGAATACAACAGCATGCCCGAAATGTCACGGGGTTTGAGTTTCATCTATCCATCCGTGTTGCCTTAGACGAAAGATATTGCAAAAAATATCTTTATTTCCTACGTCTTCATCTCCATCCACTCTTATCCATGCCATGCAATGTACCTTGTATTCTAAATCAAATACATGATAAAGCAAAATCTAAAATGCAATTTCACAGGGTGCGTGAAATGTTCTTCCACGGCATATGGACTCCAGGTTTTCTCCAGCGTAAGAACAAAGCGGCGACACCTCCACACCTGGGTTCATATAAGATGTCAAAGCATACCGAGACACCATCAAAAACTTTGGAATCCCCAAAAAAACAAAAATGAATGCTAATGCAGCAATGTCAATCATGAGAATTACCAGTTGCATATAATGGCACTGAATGAGTCAAGAAGCCACCGGCAGCGGCTACCCAACGCGAGTGTAGCCGCAGAAGCAGCAGCCTCGCACTCTCTGGAGTGTCATAATTTGAACCATTGGCATTTTTCACTGGTGCAAACTCTTCCTCTCGTAATACCTGTGAATTTGGAAACAAAAAAATACGGAGTAAATTAATCCCTTGTTTACATTTTCAACAGACGGGGAAGATGAGGGAAAAAAATTAGTTGGAGCAGGAAAATAGAAGCGAGGGGAAGTGATCACCTCAAACAAAGCAGTTGAAGGTGCGTATGGAAATGCATCAAAGACGAACTGCTCCAGTTTCAAACCCATTGTATACCCATGTAAACACGGAATCTTTTTCTCCGCTACATGGTAACTGCAGTCAGACATGTATAAATATTAACACCCTTAAGGGATAAGTGCGAAGGTTTTAACAAGCAGTGACACGCATCCTATTTATATTGGTAGGTAGGTACCAACAGATATAACTGATGTCAGATACTATACTCTTCAAGACAGAAAAACATAGCTCAGTCAAATCTTCTACAAGTTTACTTGATCCTTCACCGCATCACAGCTTGATAAGTAAGTGTAAAGGAAACAGCAAACACCCATTGATCATGTTTGTTTTCAGGTCAACGAGAAACACGCAGAGAGGAGGAAGCAGCTCATGGATTTTGCATTTGACAAATATATCACAATTATCTCAGAAACAGCACTAATTGACAGAACAATGTTCAAGGCGTAACAGATCAAAACATGCATCTTGAAGGAAAGGAAAACATCACTTACATGCTGTCTTTCTCGAGGCCATCTGCCACTTGGCTGAGAAAGTCCAAAGTGAACATGTGTAAGCACACCTGGAAAGCATAAAGCCATAATAGCATAAGATAATCACAATATTTATATTCATTTATTAATGCAAATGTATTCTAGGTATTACAATTTCACATTTTTTGACAACACGATAAATCCGAATTGAAACCTGTGGTTTACTGGTTTACATGGATAATAAACTGCCATCAAAAAACATGGTTGGTTTTAAAATTTGAATATTCTCAAGTATTATCTGTTAGTAGTGCTTCTCAATTTTCTATAAAATAAAAAATCAGTAAAAATCATCAAGTCTATGACAAATTGTGCAGCCTATTCACATGGATTCACAAGCAGCACAAAGTTTCCATGACCTTCAAATTTCTTCTTTTTCTTGAAATAGTTTCAACAATGTTTTGCACTCTTACAGGTACCAACTCCTACTCCCAACTAAGCCTACAAACTTAACACTGAAACATCTGACATGAAAGCAATAAAAAAGCCCAAAGATGCAGGCATATTGAATCAAAAAGTAATGTATTTTGCAAGAAAGAATCAATATTAAATCAAAATTGGTGACAGATAGTATACATTACTCCAGCAAAAACGAAGGCGTCCAGTTTGCTGGTTGATTGCAGAAGCCAGTGACGAATCTAGTTCACTGTATTCAACCACAGTGAGAGGCCCACCTTTACCACGCCTTACAAAAACACCAACCTTTTCCTGGGGATAGGCCTGTAAACCATTTATTAGGAGATATTAAGACATTATAAAAGCCTTAAAAAGATTTGAAGTTTATAATCTACCTATAAAGTATAATATATATATAATTTGGAGAAATTTTTAAACCAATAAAGATATCCTTTATTTTCATTAATTTACTAAATTGACAATAAAATAACATTTTCTTTATTATGGACATGAAACTCTTATCTCTAACAAAAGCAGATATTTTATTATGGTAACTAGGTAGGACTCCTAATAGAAGCAATTCTATTATCATTAGAAGTCGTTTGTTACTCTTAAAATAGATTTTTTGTTCTATAGAATTTTATTTAATTATTTTGATCTCTATTTAAAGTGACTAACAGAATAATAAAAGTTAAGCAGATCATTTAACATATAGTTTAGAGAACACAGAGATCAAACAAATGCTACAAACTGTTGCAATCCAGCTTATTAATACCAGTCTCAAATATTAATAGTATAGTCAAAAAAGAATTAAGCAATTCATATAACTGAAATTCTCAGATATACTTGGAAATTGAGAACACTAACTACCTTTCGCACGACTTTAGCAGCAGTAGCTGCACCTTTATCAATGAAATATCCCAAGAAAGTTGGGTCAGCTACACGAACCTGCATCAGAGACCCCAGACACTGGCTCTTTAAAAGAAACATGGAAAATTTTAACCAAAGAAAAACAGAAAAAAACTTACCAATGCATTATCAACACCATAGCAATCTACATATTTAATCCCTCTCGTGGCCATATCCTCGAACAATCTTGAAGATTTCAGAGCTGAACAAAAAATTAGGAATCCAATTAAATATTCATATAATAGAAGGAACCAGGACATTTTACTAGTCAGCTGAAAAGAAAAGACTGCCTATTTCTGCATTAATCTTAAAATACCTGAATATACTCCTCCATTCCCATCTGGAGACTTTGCTACCTGGCTAAAAAATTTACTCAAATAACACCAAAGTTGAAAATTTTTGCTACTTAGAACAGGAAGCAAATTGTGAAATAAAATTATACCGGTCAGCCAAATGAAAAACCTTCATGTATTACAATCAAAGGAACTCTTTACCTCCTAAAACTTACAGAAAGGTAAATTATACTCGACCTTTTTTCAGCAACCAGCATCCATTTACAAAAATACTCAACCCAAAAGTGAAGGTATGATGTTATAATAGTATTACTTAGCATCTGATGCAAATCAGTTATATTGCAAGTTGAACAGTTTAAGGACTGACTCCTCCTAAAAATGCTCTGAAATTTCTAAGACAATATGTACAGCTGAGATTGTTAATTATAGGCTTTGTTCACGATTCAGTCCCTGAACTATACCTGTTTTCCCACTTTAATACCTAAACCTTCTTTGGCCACTTTGGTACCTAAACTCTCATTCCATCTCAGTTTATCCCAAAAGTTAATAGCATTAAAAGAAATCACAATTTTAGTCAATACCAATGCGCCACTACTTATCCAATCGTGGATAACGTCATATACCACGTCACGTACTTATTGGCTGGCATTTTCAGTTGTTTCTTAAACATAAGGGTAAGCAGAGAAGGAATAATAGTTTAGGTACCAGGAGTGGGACAAAATAGAGTTTAGATACCAAACAGGAAAATGGGTATAGTTCAGGGACCAAATCCTAAGTTAAGCCATAATTGCGACTTGAACTTTACTCAGCCAAAA
Source organism: Hibiscus syriacus (assembly GCF_006381635.1). Taxonomy (NCBI): domain Eukaryota; kingdom Viridiplantae; phylum Streptophyta; class Magnoliopsida; order Malvales; family Malvaceae; genus Hibiscus; species Hibiscus syriacus. The sequence continues at coordinate 18,999 of NW_024062501.1, forward strand.
GGATGTCACTCTAAATTCAAGCTCATCCACAAAAGAACTACACCTTGAATGGAGTCTCCATGATATATCTTCCATCCTTTGAAATGCAAGGTCTGGTGCCTTGCTGGAAAAAGGTAACCTGAAATGTGACCAGACTGAAGTCAGTAATATTAACAAAAGATAAACCTTGAGGAAACCAGAGAATCAGAAATGATCTTACTTGATCTGCTTCAAGACCAAAGTATTTATGATTCTCAAAGAACTTGCGTGTTGCATCATCAGTAAATGGGCTTGTCATTATGTACCAGTGTATTGTCACTGAGCCTGCTGAACTTGAAGATATGAAATTAACAGGATAACATACAAGCATAAAAGAATCATGCACAGCAGACAGAAAAGTTTACCCTCATTCTTGGCTTGTGCGGCTAGTTTTTGAACACACAAAATCCGCTCAGCTTGCAGTTGAAAAAGTGACTTCCCAGAAGGAAGTCCAATGTCTAAAATCAAAATACAAAAATAAAAATATAAACAAGGAATTCCAAGTATAACATACAGGCTAATAAACAACTAAAGCTGTTCAAACAATATGTAATTAATTATCCAACAGGTTCATTACATCTTGAACCCAAAAAAAAATTATTACATCCTCATTTGCTTTGTAATTTACAAACATGTTTCCTGCAAAAATGTCTGATTAATCATCCATCACACTTGACACTTTTCAAGAACCTTATCATCCTCAATTTTATATCAGTTCATCGCATGGCTTAGAATTAAACAATAATCTCAGATCCAGAGAGTTTGGCAAAATAGAAAAGTGAGATAGGAAAGCATTAAACATGGTTAACTGTTTTAAGTTCCATAAAGGACATTCCCTAAACATGTCCTGTTCAACAACAAATATTAAGTGAAAAGTATCATCCGAAGAAGCTTGAATGCAGCATAAGATTTCAAAAACAAGCCAGCAATGAGTAAAAAGTACTCACTGAAACATCCCTTGGGATCTGAACTTCCAAGCCGAGTCCCCTGCAGCACATTTCAACCATAAGGATATACACAAAGAATCATAAAAATGGGAAATATTCGAGTTACTTGACAAAGGTATCTTATTTATTTATTTGGATAATTTGGGTCTATTGTTCAAAAAGCAGATTTAGATTCCTTTTTCTGAAATGAAAGACTAGAGAATTTAGTAAAGCATCTTTTTATCTAAACAATTATTATTTGCAGAAACATATTGAAGCATCGAATTCCTAAATTTAACATACCTTTATCACTAATTATCATTACTAGACATCCAATAAAGCAACATCATACCAAACTTTAAGAATCCATGGGCCCAGCTTTTTACATTAATAAAAAAATGCCAAATGAGGGAACCATTTTAAAGTAAAATCATTCCAATATTATGGCCAGAGATAGAAAGACTCATCGGCCAGGATCCAGTGATAACAGCATCATTAAATCTTTCTAGGTGAGACATGAAATACCAGATCAAGAAGCAGCAAAATGAAGACCCACAACATTAACTGTTGTATGTTGTTATAAGTGACAGCTAACATATGTAATAAATCTATGTATCTAAATTACAAAAGGAAAAAAAATGGACATAGATAATATACCTGGCCACCAGAGAGAAGCACAACAGCCAATTTACCTTCCGATATGGCCTTCAATCCCATCTTCCACCACCTTTCCCGTTCCTCCATCGTTCTCTCCTCTACAGACGACACGCAACTCTCGGGAACTGGCTCTATTGCTGCCACCGGCAGTCCTAAAATCCCCCGCAAGAAACACAATCATATTAAAAATATAAACGAAATCGAAGGGATAAAAAAAGAGTGCAATCTGAGGATTTATACACATATAGACATACCTTGAGATCGAAGGGAGCAACGAATGATCCGATCTGTACTCGAAAGATCCAAACTCTGAAGTAACACAAACCAAAGTTGAATAATTAATTAAGAAACCAAAACTTACCAGATTCAGAAGCGAGATTGAATACTCGGAACCGTGGTAAAACATTGACCTGGATATCGTCGACAAGTAGGAGGCGTTCTTGAGGGGAAAGCTCGTCCCAGAGGGCGAAAACGTGTTCCTGGCCGTAGTCCTTGAGCCTCTCGATTAATGCTTGCGGTGGTGATGACGACGGTGGAGGGAGAGCTGATCCATCAACAACACCACCAGCAGCGGCATTGCCGTCGACGCCCACCATGGTTGGATCCCTCATGCTTAATTTGTCTGTTTGGGAAGACTAATGATGCTTTTGTTTTGCTTTAGATCTCTGTGTTTTAGTTCGGTTGGGGATGAGGACTTTGGTTATGTAAATAAATACTAGTTTGCAAGAACAGTGACAATGAAATCCAAAATCTCTGTCTTTGAGTAAACTATCTCTACAGGACTACAGCCTGTACATATGTCAATTACCTTATACCATACTCATTATTTTAAAAATGCTTAAATATAAAATAAGTACCCCAACTATATCACTTTTAACGAATCTGTACTTAAATTATTTTTCAAATTATTTATGTGTCTAATGTTACAAATATTATTATTTTAGGTGTCTCGATACTAATTACCTTTAAAATTATCCGTTAAGTGACATGTTTCACAATTGGATAATTCTGAAAATTTATTTTTTTAAAAAAAAACTTAAAAATATTTTATTTTCAAAAAAGCTCCAATTTTTCTAAAATAAAAAAACTCTTAAATTCTCTTATTCTACTCTCATTTACTCTAACTGTCGATTATCTCCGGCCACCCATTCATCGGAGACCACTAACCATCCATACGTAGGGATGTTCAAATTCGGGTACTCAGTTTTCGGGTATCCGAAATTCTTGATACTCGAGTCCTCGAGTACTTGATTGGCCGGCCCGTGTCTCAGTCTAGATGTTACGGGTACCCGATAATCGGGTACATGAATTTTGTGGGTACCCGTAATTCGGGTAATAGGCTATCATTTTTTATCATTTTCAAATTATTAATTTTAAAAAAATGCAAAAATTTAAAAGATCGAATTATATACTTCAACATACAAAACATATAATTTAAAAGTAGTTTTTTCCTGTGGGAGTTTTTTTTTAAATTTTATTAGTTTAATTTAATATATAAAATTATTAATAATCAAATATGTAATTTATATATAGAAATAAATATAACTGGGTACTCATGTAACCGACTATCCGAAAAAATTTAACTTTGTTTCCCGGGCCCGAGCCAAAACTTGAAATTCTTTTTAAAAAATACCTGTATTTTTTTATTTGATTGGCGGGTCGGGTGATTCGAGACAGGTATTTTTTAATAGCTCTACCCATATTACCGACCACCCACTTATCAATCACAACCCTTACTATCATTTCAAAACTCAAAATTTACAAATCTTACATTTCAATCTATAATCCCTAAAATCTCAAATATTCCTTAAATTCTTTTGGTCAATCATGGTAATTGATCATTTAACCGACTGTGATAATTAACTATTTGGTCAGTCGTTTCATCGGTCGTTTGGCCATGGAAAGTTTGGAGCTGCAGCAGGGAGAGGGAAAGGAGTCCATAGAAGCAGGGGAGGGAGTGGGGGGTGGGACGCGAATTGGAGAAAAGTTTTTTTTTTTTAATAAAAATTTCAAAATTCTAAGATTATGAAACGCATCATTTAATAGGATTTTATACAGTCATTATAACCGAAACACTTAAAATGATAACGTTTGTAATATTAGACACATGAATAATTCAAAAAATAGTTTAGCACAAATTCGTAAAAAACGGTATAATTTATACATTTATTTTATATTTTAACCTTTTAAAAATAATTGTAATATTGTTAAACCCAAATACTGTTGGAGTGTATTTGAATTTTTTATGATTTATTAGGAGTTTTTAATTAATTTAAATTCAATTAATTATGAAAAATTATCACATAAAATTTAAGTAGAATTATAGTTATAAATACTGTTAGAGTGAACTTGAATTTATGATTTATATAAGTTGGGTAAATTTAAAGTTACACAAGACTTATTTTTTTATTTTAATTTTGCATTTAAAATTTTAAAATAAGATTTTTAATATTTTTTATTCAAGGTTTTTAGTATTTCAAATTTTAGGAATTTAAATTTAAATTAATATATTATACAAAAATATTAAACACAACATGTATACTAAATAACAATCGATCAATTATTTATATTTATAATCATAATTCTACTCAAAATTTTATAAAACTATATGCATATTTTATATTTATAAGGATAAATTCGTGTTTAGTACCTAAACCATCGGTATTGATCTTTTTCAATACCTAAACTTTTATTTTTTTCAAAACTATACCTAAAGTTTAGTTTTTGTTTCCATCTTAGTACTTTCATTCAAAATTTAACATTAAATTTTGAAAAATTGAAAGTTTAGGTACCAAAACGGATAAAAATTGATAGTTTAGGTATTAAGCGAGTTAAGTTTTTAATGGTGAGATATTAAAATAAAATTGAAATTAAACGTTAGGTATGATTTTGAAAAAAATTAAAAGTTTAGATATTAAAATAGACTAAAACTGATAGTTTAAGTATTAAATGCATAGTTTACTCTGTTTATAAATAATATTTACTGTCTTTATTATTAGGTATTGAAAGAGAAATAAATTTTAACATTTGAATTTATTGTTAACCATTGATGACTTGTAATAAATTTATTCTAATTAAATCTAGCAATAAATGTTTTACATTTCTACATTTCTTATACATGGTATATGATTTATGATATAACAAGGGTAAACTACATATTTGGTCACCCACCTATTATTTGGTTTTCATTTTAGTCATTCAACTATTATTTTTTGAAAATCATATATAATATTAGATTTTGGTTCATTTTTTTTCATCCGTTATTAAAAATTCTTTGATACTAATTGTAAAATGTTTATAATTGTTTCAATAAAAATATTTTTTCAATACTATTATTGCTATAATTTAAAGTCTTCTATTCCGAATTTCCTCAATTTTTTAGATTATCAACGCCTCTGAAGTTCAAAAATAATATTAAAAAGATTACTTTATATTTTAAAAAAATTACTCCTATAATTTCACCCTCCAAAGTAAAACGACAACTGGGGTTGGCTTAGGGAGGGTATGGGTCAGGATCGATCAGATTTTCGGCTTATCGATCCGACCCGAAAGTTATAAATCCTTCATCTGACTCGAGTTCGACCTAAATTTTTAGATAAAATTCGAACTCGATTTGACCGAAATAACAATTTATTAAAATATTATTTTTATTCAATAAAAATAGGGATTTAATTGAAAAAAAATAATATATAAAGGGTATTACTACAATTATCCCTAAATATAAGGTAAACTTATAATTTTTCTAGGTCAAATCGGGTTGGGTATTTTTTACCCTAAACCTGAACTCAACCCGACCCAAACCAAAAAATTTTCTTTTAAAAAAAACCCTACTCGATCATGTTGGTCAAATTGAAATTTATCAGATTCGGGTCCCATACTCACCCTACTGAAGTTAAAACGGAATGGTGAATATTAAATTTGCATTAAATTGGAACGGTAAATGTTGACATTGGACCGAACCTAATAGTGGTTGGCATATCATTTTCTAATTTTATTACAAACGAAGAAGACATTATGTATTAATTCAAAGCAAGTGTAATGCTTGTTTTATCTTTCATTCGAAGCAAGTGAAAATTCTCATTATCGAACCCATCAAATTGTTTTAGTAATAAAAAAAGATTATTCTTTTAGACGGATATGTCTACAAGACGTGTACATTGTAAATTGATTAATAAAATTAGACTATCAAAACAAATCTCATAACTTCTATAAATTCATTTAGTTAAGCTTGAATATATACTTTCTTTCTCTTTTGTTTCCCTTTTTGTGATCTGTTAATCTATTTTAAAAGTTATATATATTTTTCTTAGGTTTGGTTGGCTTTATTATTTATGTACCTAATTCTTCCGCCATGTTTATATAATATAGTTAAGAGGCCAACAGGTTGGTGTAGAGGAGAAATGGCAGTCACATAGCCCATGCATGCGTGCACTTGAAGATTAATATTGCTTTTACCCACATCTGATGTTGCACTTCAACTATATATCCACACCTTCATTCATGTTCCAAATTTGTATCATTCCCTCACCATAACTTTAAGAATTTCTTTGGGTGAGTTAAAAAAATGAAAGGAGAAAAAAAGAAGAGTAAAAAAACATATTAATATCAAGGGCGGATCCAAAAATATTTTTCAGGATGGGCATATATTTACTAATTACAAAAAAATTTCGTGACGAGGACAAATAAAATTTCAGGTGGACACTTTCAATAAAATAAACAATTAACATAAAGAAATTTGGATTTAAAGGTGGACACCAGACACTACATACATCCGGCACTGATTAATATATTATGTGTTTAGTGGTAAAGAAATGTAAGAAGTTGGAAAAATATTTTTTTAAATAGGGTGTTTGTTACTGTAATTGTTGAAAAACGTTTAGATCACTTGGTGTATTTTAGATTATATAGTTTTCTATTCTCAAAATCTCTGTTACCAATCTGCATGTAATACAAGAAAGACATCGCATCTTTTGTGCGTTCTTTTAAAAGCATTAGATGATCCACGCGATTTCCTATTGAAAAATTTTAACCTATAAAATATGTTTCTTTGTTATGATTGAAAAGTACTTTTGGAGTCAACAATACTTTTAGTCTTTTACCGTTATAAGCAGTGAAGAATAATAAACTTTTATGATGAAAATATTTTTCAAAATAACTTTTTAAATCAAATGCAAAAAATTGAAAAAAAAATATTTTTGAGTATAAAATTCTAAAAATATAGTAATTTAATTTTTATATTTTATAATTAAATATACCAATTAACAATACTGAAAATAAATATTATAATTTCTTACAACATTTTTTCAACAATATCCAACGCTTAAATCAAACTACATTTGTTCTAGTAATTTTTAAAAGCATTTTCTTAAAATACACTTTTTAACCTAAAGCATGCTAAGTTAATAGCTCTGGGAAATTGTTCCAAATCCCTAACATACAAGAATCCACTGTGCAAATAGTTGTTATTCCTTAAGGTTTCAGGTTCGAGCAATAGAAATATCATAGGTGTGAACGTTTAATGTCAAATGATTGAGAATTATCTTTAAACATATATTACCTTAAACTTACCCCAAATTAATAAAAAAAAATAGGTTGCACTAATGGGTTATTGAATATTGTTCTAAAATGATTTAATTTTCAGCCCATTTCAATTTGTCCCACTTCATGCATTATCTCTTAAGATAGTATTTGTCCAAAAAGTTCTTGATCAATTGATAACGCGCATAAACACTGAGTAACACCCTGAATCAGTACGACACACAGTCGATCTATCAAAATGCCGCACGAAACCACCAGAGTGGCTTACCAAAGATTTTCTTAAACTTACTCAATTGAAAATATTCATTTGAAGTTACCCATGATAAAATAAACAACAATATTTACATAAGTCAATTCACATCGGGAGCTCCCCAAATATTATTTCAAAATATACAAACCATTAATTTAAAATGAGTTATGACTCATTTTTCACAATTTTCCCCAATTAATTCCTTAGGGCCGAATACTATAGTGGTTAGGATTCTTGATTTTCACTTGATTCAAGTATGAATTCCACCTCTAAACAACATTTCAAAGCTTCTACAATCAAAGTTCTAACATAATTTAACCAAATCACAATTTTCTCAAAACCCTAGGTCATGGCCAAATGGAATTTCACCCAATTTCAAGTAGTTTTAATCATCATACAAGCTTTATAATTAATCTCCAACATAAAAAAACATAAAAATCTTTCATCAAATCCTACATAAACCCTAATTTCCAAAGTCATCATATAAACATGATCTCCATGTAATATTTATACCAAATGATAGAGAATTTCTAAGAGATTAATTCTCTATCTAATAGTTTAATCCAAAAATAAATTGAACAAGATTAAAAATGAACTTCCATGGTGGTTCACGTTTGGGGTTGGAAGAAGCTAAAATTTTCTGATTTTTTCTTCAATTAAAACATAATACACTTAGCTTAATCTAATATAAATGAATTTAAAGTTCTATTAATGTGAAATTATCATTTTACCTTTAATAAAATTTTGAACAGTATACTAAAATGAAATAGAAACTAAACTTTAAATATAGTTTTAAAAAAATTAAAAATTTAGGTACTAAAATAGAATAATATTGATAATTTAAATACTAAACATATAAGTTACTCAAACATATATTATCATGTAATTTAAAAGTTTAAATATTTCATCAAAATAAACCATATTCACTTATGCTTAGATAATTCACCTAACCTGTTGGTACTCTAATATTTGGATTAATATATTTTGTTTTGAGGTGGCATGGAAAGCGTTGCAACTCTATTAATGATGATAAATAAAAGGCGTGGAAAGCATTTGGAGAGAGACGTCAAGGAAATTGAATAATCCACTCGTCCTACGATGACTAGTTTTCTTTATTTTTTTTCTTTTTCTTTTAATTTGCCTACAAACAAAGTGCGCCGAGTGAGGAATGACGATGAATTCTGATACTTAACTATGCGATTGGTTCACGTAATATAAGATTATCAGTAGGAATAAAAGATTATAAGTAGGAATAAAAGATTACTAGGGAATAGGATTATTGAGAATGTTGTATTTCGTGTTTGGTTGGTTTAACAAGAATGTAAGATTACCGTGTTTGATTAAAGGAATAAAATATTATTGGAATGTATATTTGACCAAATTGTCCTTATTATATATGTGTATAATATTACAAGTTGAAAAATATTTATATATTTTCTTTAAAAAAATTAAATTCATAAAATTTATATAATTTTTTTACAAAATTAAAAATATAAAAAAAGGTTTAATGAAAGGGTAAAATTTTATTTTAACCCCTGAACTTCATATAAAATTTTAATTATAGATTTTTTTTGTAAATCTAAAATAGTTTAAGGATAAATTTATAATTTAACCTTCGTAGAGTTTTTATTATTCAATGACAGAAGAATGATATTTTTGAGAGAAAAAATTAAGGGCATTTTAGTCCAAAACGCCGGTAATATTACAATGCCTAAGGGAATGGAGGTAATGATATTCCCGGTAATATACCCCAAAAAATCCACAATTGGTAATAAAACATTACCAGGAATGACATTCCCGGCCAACCAAACGGGGAATGTGAATTCTATTCTCGGGGGAATCCCACATTCCCCCATCCAAACGACCCCTAAGATGATAAAATATCATATATTTTCTTATTGGTATCAACATATAATTTTATGGTATGATAAATTTATAAAATTTTATGAAATATAAAAACATATTATTCATATAAAAATATGCTTAAAATATATAAAAATTTAAATGTTTTAAAGAGACAACGATCCGCTATAAATCTATTCCTGCTTTTCCACTTGAATAATTTAGACAAACCACCTAAAGTAATATTAGCATAGAGGAGTTGGAAGCCTAATACCAAATCATAATTGCAAATGGAGTTGGAGTTGTTTATGGTATGGGTGAGACGGATTAACCAAACATAACTAATTCAGTTCAACGACGTCGCACCAACCTCCTTTGACCAAAAAAATGTAATGACCATATATTTTTCCAAAATAAGATAAGCTACGGGAGTGGTGGGTTAAAGAAGATGATTGTTGTTTTCGATCGTATATAAAAGTTGTGCATCATTGTTGTTTTTCTTCTCCTAATAAACTTCTCGTCTTTAGCCTGTTTAGTGCAAGTAAGGTCATCTTTCCAACAAATCATTTATGAATTGTAGTTTTCAAATAAATAAATTTCTTTTGGAAAAAAGTGGTCGTTAGATGATTTGGGTAAATTATTTTTTTATCGTTTGATAATTTTTTAAAACATTTATTGTAAATATCAAATGTAATAAATAATAATCTTAATTATAAAAATATTATTGTTTTTAACATATTAAAATAATTACATGATAATTTTATGTTGTTGTTGTTGTTATTATTATTACTAAAATACTTTTTTTTTATAATTTTATAAATACAATATTAAAACTAACGCATTTTATAATCTTATTAGTTACTTACTAAAATAAAAATATTAATAATCATATTTTAAATGTTTGAATGATTACTACTTTTAAAAATGATATTAAAAAATATTATATTAATATTAAATACGTAAAATGAGGAGTATTATTGATATAAATAATTATGAAATATTATTTATATCAATATTAAAATATTAAAAAAATAACTTTTTTAAACTTAGATAGTACAAATTATATATTTATTGTTGGATAATAATATTTAAAAAAATAATAAATAATAATGTCATGACCTGGTTTTAGGGCTAGATATTTCGGGTTAGAAAAATCGAATCATGGGTTTATGTTAAATTAATAACAAGACTCGTTGAAAAACAAATAGATACATTGCTACTAAAATATTGGGCAGGAGAGGTATGGTTGAATGCATGGAGTCCGATCTCGAGGGATTGAGGAGATGGTTCTGTTGATTAAGAGCACAATTACATTGAGGTTACGGGGAAGTGTTTGTGGAAATCCCCTTCTTCTGTGCTTGCTATTGAATGGGGATTGGTATACGTTTTGTTTCATTTTTTTTCATTCGTTTTAATGTTTATAGGTAACTCTTTCTTTTGAAGTTTGTTTGTACAGAGGTTCTTTTGGATGAATACATATTCAACAATTATCCAATATATATATATATATATATATATATATACTAAATAATACCAATTGGGAAAAAAATTAAACAGAAAAATGACGGAAGAAGATATCAACGCAAGAGTTACATGAGTATATCAGATAATATTTTGCAGAGGATACAAACTGTTTCATTATTATTGACGTCGTGAATAATATTTTTTTCTTCTTTTTCATTTCTTTTTTTTTTATGTATATTTGTGAATTTTGATTTATTCAAGTGTTTGAATTTTGAAATTGAGACAATTTTTTTTTTATAAGTTGAATTTCATTTATCCAAGAAAGCAGAAATTACTACCACAAACAAGGGAGATACCCCAACCAGGAACTAACTCAACTCCCAATTAATACAAAGTCTATCATTGACAATATCACCCATATCCCATCTCCTAAGAAACAAACGTGCACGAACAACAAATTTTATGTGAGCCAAACTATCCTCTGCACGCAACTCCTGCCCCGAAAATAGAGAGAGTTTCTCTCCAACCAAATGAAATACACAAAAACATTCCAACCAAGTTTCAATAACACAACCAACAAGGACCTACCTTTGAAACAATCCGCAACCCAAGCCAATTCCTCAAATCACCTAGTAACCACTCGAGGAATGTTACACAACCCCAACATACTAGATCATTTATTCGCAGTAAAATGACAACAAAAAAATATGGTCCCTAGACTTAGGAGCAACCCTGTAAAACAGACAAACCGTATCAACCACCATTCCCATTTCTGCAACCGGTCAAAGGTAGGAAACCTATCCATAATAACCATCCAACTGATAATTGCATGCCTAAGAATATGCAAAGGGCACCAAATCAGTTTATGCCAAACTACCTTAACCCTCTTAGTTCGAACCTCCTTCCAAACCCATCTAGCAGTGACTAAACGACCTTCATCCACCACAGCAAGCACCCTTGCAGCCTTATCTCTCAAATTTAAGAGCTTCTTCAAAATCCAGCTAAATCTCCCTTAATTTCAAGGGACCAAAAATCATCCCCTCCCAACATATATGTGTGAATCCAAGCAACCCATAGAGACCATTGGTTGGCTAGAATATTCTTGGTCAACATAATTAAACACACTTTATACCAACATTCAAGTCTCTTCAACCCTAAAACTCTCTCAGATTTAGGAAAGCAAACAAGATCCCAGCTCATCCTCGCCCTCTTCACAGAGTTCACAACCATTCTAGAAAAATCTAGAATAAAGTTTCTCAACTCGCTTAACCACTGCTTTATGAAGTGGAACATGTCTACACGGAAAATTTGAGATACTACGAAGAATTGACTGAATCAGCTAGAGCCTACCCCCATAACTAAGTCACTTACTAAAGTACCCTTCAACTTATTAGCAATATTCAAGAGCAAATGAGTGCAATCTTTAATAGTGAGTTTTCTGGCCGAAAATCCCCAAATAGTGAACACAAAGACTCCCAATCTGGAATCCCATAACCTAAGCCACCTTGATAATATACTCACCACATATCCCCGATGCGAAGAATTCAAACTTAGAAACATTCAACCTTAATCCAAAAATCTTGTAAAAAAATCAAGCACACTCACTACCCCAAAATCAAATCCAAGTCCTCTTGACAAAAAATCAGGAAATCGTCAGCAAAGCATAGATGGGTGAGCCCTACTCTCTTACATTTAGGATGAAAGCTAAAAACTCCCTGCGCAACAGTCGAATTCAATATAACAGATATAATATTCATAACTAAAACAAATAAATAAGGGGACAGTGGATCTCTTTGTCTCACTCCCCTCTCACACTTTAAATAACCAACCAGAGTCCCATTAAAGCAAACAGAGAAATGAGAGGTAAAAATACAAACACTAACCCATTTCCGAAAAGCCTCAGGAAAACCAACAACTTCCCTGAGCAGGGATAAAAACCAAGACCAAGTGTCCCTATTCTCCACCTATACAACAGCCCATGCTATTGGGAAAATTTTGTTATTGTCATCTCTACCTACAACATCTAGTAATTCACCCTTAAATTGTGCTTTTAAAAAACAATCATCAAGGGACAAAACATGCCTACAATACCTAATAAACCCTTCCTTCATGCCATTGAAACATAGAATCTTCTGAAAATAGGTTTATCAAATGGAGTGGACTTTTCAACTACAAGGTCAAATGTACCATTAGGATTTGTTTGTCTCAATGCAAACACATAATCGAATAATCTATTAAACTCATGTTCTAACCTACCTCTTATTTGTTCTATAGCCCACTTCCTAACTCTACAACAAATATTCCTGGTAAGATCTACTCACAGTGTAACACCCCCAACTCGTATCCGACCCGGATCCGAGTCTGAGGTGTCACATTAACTTTTCAAAACTTATATTTGTATACCAATATAAAAAAATTCCACTTTTATTCAATGTAAGTTCATAATTCATATCATTAAAATAAAAATATCTTCAAAATTGATCAGAGCGTATATAATTCAAAACATTAATTATATGTCAACTATTTCCAATAACCACATACAAATAATTCTAAACTCTTTTATGATCTGATCATAGGAAAGGAGAGGTTGACCTATCTTGCCTTGACTATCGATGCTTCGCTTCTCTATTTGCTTCCAGAAACCTACGTGTAAAACACTCACAAGTCGATGACTTAGTGAGGCATATAAGACGTATAAGGTACTATAACTCTTAACAATTAATGCATAATTTATACAATCAAATCATAAAATCTCATTTCCAAGTATAATTCTATTATACTAATTGATCCACAAAGTGTATTCCCACTATACAATCATAACTATTCTATTCATATAATCATATAATCCACAATTTTATTACATATACCTATACTTATGGAATTCACAACATTTCTCATGTAATTACTTGAAACATATCATATAAGTTCATTATAATCCCATATATTTCAACATATCAAACTAATATAATTTTTAACATAGATAATAACATATGCAATACATACAACCATTACACTTATATTCAAACACACAATTACATAACAATCATATCAAATTGATTTCTATTATCTCTTTATTAGCCCATGTACATATATAAGAACTGTAGATATGTGAGTCTATTGAGGTTGTGCACTATGTTGTCACCATAACTCGTATGGGGTCCCATTAGGGGCTATGAAATTTAGTCCCGAAGGACCTATGTATTGTATTTGTCCCGAATGACCACTCCTTAAGATCCATATACATATTCCAATGGATAAAATATGTCTCAAAAGACCCTGTAAATGTTCCAAAAGATACATATACGTCTCGAAGCACCACGTAGAACCCTCGACTCTTGGCATGCCAACTATACCTATAGCTCTCGTATCATATAACATGGGCATCTTCACTTATATCATTTCACATATACGCTTTCATATTACATGTCATATAAGCTCATAGCTTCTTTCACATATACAAATAGTCACATATCTTCTTTTCATATTCTCATAGGATCACATAACTCATATTTTATACCTTGTTTTCTCATGTTCACATATATCATGTCATATGGCTCATATCTTTCTCATTCAGTCACATAGCACATACTTCTCATATCATTACATTCAAAAGCATGTTAACACATATAATCATGCATACATACAATTCATGTCATTCATATACGTATAATCATATATTCATGCATTCTAATATAGGAAATAGACTTGTCGCAAATATTGTTTTCATTTAGCACCATATATTAACTAATATGCACTCACCTGGGCCTCACTAAGTTCCAATCCAATTTTATGATTTCCTTTCTTTCGATCGAATCTTAACTTGATAATCATTCCAGAACTTGTTCATGTTCTATATCTACATAATCATACATTGATACATATCAGTATCCCATTGATATACTCTAATCTATCATTTCTTAAACCAAAAGAAATGTCTATTCTATTTCCCCTTGAAGTGCATCGATACATTCTACAGTGCATCGATGCATTCTTTAACATGTGCATCGATGCACTACCCATGCATCGATACACAAATCACCTTCGATGTTTTCATTTTAAGGGCTTGCATCGATGCACTCCTTATGCATCGATGCACTAATTGTATTCGATGTTTCCATTTTTAATGGGTGCATCGATGCACTTCCTGTGCATCGATACACACTGAACAATTTCTAGAAATACCCTTGATGCATCGATACACATTGAATGTGCATCGATGCACATAGCCCAAAATTCATTTTTATGCCCGAAAATCCACTCTTTTTAGCTTAATAACTTCATATATCATCCCCTTTCTTATTCTTAACTTACATACTCATATTCAAACTCATTTCCCTTCATTAATCACCTCTTTAACATCAAAATCCTATTCTCCATATGTAATTCAAGAATTACAATAAATTTTCAACTTGTTCCAAATTCAATTCTATTGCTTCTACCTTCTTAATTAGACCCTTGACAAGTCAAATTCATCCTTAGAACTTCAAAAACCTTTTTATAATAAAAGTTCATTTATAAACTCTTAATAGAAATTCCTATCTAATTCTCTATTCTTGGTGTTTTAAACTTATATAAGCTTTCCTTAAGCTTATATAACCCCAAATATTCAAATCCAACTTAAAAATTCAAGAAATCAACAGATAAATCAAACTTACCTTTGCTCCTGGCTTCCACGTGAAGAAGATGAAAGGAGAAGAAGAGAACTCAGGAGAAATCTCTCCCTTTCCACGTGGTTCCCTTTTCTTATAAAGGAAGAATAAAAATCTTACTTGTCAATTAACCATTTTACCCTTTAATTCATTCCATAATTACTAAATAACTTTCATCATATATTTGCAATAAATCATTGAACTATTCAATTATCCTACTTTAATCACCAATTTCTAAAAATTTTCAATCTAGTAACTAACCCGATATTGAGGATGTTACACACAACTCTTCTTTAGCAAGTATTTGCATGTCTCTCAATTTTGGGTTGGACATTATTCTCAACTTACTAATAAAATGTTTCCCAACATACTTACAATCTACATTTCTATTTTTAAATGTTACAAAGCAAGAATGTTCACTCATTAGTGTCTTAACCTTGTATAAACACCATCATGTTTTCCATTACCATGAAAAATCATGAAGGGACACCCAACACCCTTACACCTTGCTCTAATTCTAACCTCTCCATTCCTAGTGTACCTATAATCAAATCTGTTAGCTACTGCAAAAGACCCCAATGCATCCTTAAACTGTTTGTGGCTTTCTAAAATTATAGCTTGAAATGTGTTTGAAGTCGTATATAATCGTTGGAGATGTTTTAGAGCCATTTGGGGATGATTTTTCTATTAAAAAAAGGTTTCCCGTAATAGGGTGCATCGATACATCATTAAGGTGCATCGATACTCCTTCATTAAATTCAAATAAACTAGCCGTTGCAGCCTGGGTACATGGATGCACAACAGGGTGCATCGATGCACTAATTGCATTCGAAATGGAGTGCATGGATGTACTCATGGTGCATCGATGCATAGTGCATGGATGCACTACAGGGTGCATGGATGTACTTTGACACCCTTTAGTATTTTTGCTCAAATCCGAATTTAATGGACTTTGAATTATTTTTGAAACCTTTTTAAAACCTTGAATAAATTCAATTCAAGACCAAAAACATTTTTCCTTAAATTTGTTATATCGAAACATAATTCAACAATCTCCCCCTTTTTGATATAACAAAACATTTGAAAAATTGTTTTTTTGCAAAACTCCCCCTTAATAAAATGTTTAATGAAAAATATACTAATTGTTAACAAAATGATATCAATTGTTACCAATTGTTTGAAAATATATGAAAATGTTTAATGAAAAATATACCAATTGTTAACAAAATGAACCAATTGTTAACAAAATGATATCAATTGTTACCAATTGTTGGAAAATATATGAAAATGTTAAGCTCCCTCTTTTTCATTAAGAAATTAAATTTTTTTAAACCAAAATTCTCCATCTTTTTGTTATATAAAAAATAATTCAATATTTGAAGTTCAAAATAACTTTGGAGAGTAAGTAGTAAATTTGACATTTAAAAATCATTTGAAAAATCAAAGCTCCCCCTCAATAATAACATTCCAAACAAAATTTAGCTTTAAGAACTTGACACTCAAACAAAAATTGAATTTCAGCAAATAATAACAAACATGTTAATAGTACATGAAATTCAATATACCAAAGTCTAAAATACTTTATGCAATATCAATTATTGAAATTAAGTGCATATGCATAAAGTTTTCCAAAAATATTATGGATTTGAAAAAATTTGATATCAATTGTTAGAGAGATATCATTTTCATTTAAACCACATGCATAAGCATTCAAATTTAGGTCAAAAATTTAAAATTTATAAAATCAAAGTATTTGAAAAGTTGATATTAATTGTTAGAGAGATATCATTTATATTTAAAACCAATTTTGACCAAAATTCCTTATGATGAACTAAAAATTCTGAAAAATCATTAAAACTTTAAAACGTTCATTATAAAACCTTTTTAACATACATAAGATTAAAACAATAATGTATAATTATTTAAAAACAAAACTCATGCATGCTTAAAATCAAATGAGCAACCAAATAACTAAAATTAAAAACATTAAGCTTAAAGGTTACCCATTACTTTTCATTTGTGGCTAGAGTATTTTGAATATCATAATTTTCATCACCATTGCTCCTACACACCTACAAGAAACATTTAAGTAGATTTTGGTATCGAAATTGCTTTGGATCTTGAACGTTAGTTTCAATGCCCCTTGTTCTTTTCGGAACCCATACTTGTCTAATTTTAAAATGTTTTACTTTCTTCAAAGGACAAGTATGTTCCAAATGACCATGATAATGGCAATGTGAGCATTTTGCCATTTTTAAACATAATATGTTGTTTTTAGAATTTAATTCTTTTTTTATTAAGCTTTCAAGCTTAACTCCTAACTCAAAAATTTTCTTTTCTAAATCATTTATTTTGATTTGTGAAAGCTCTAAATCAGTTTTCAAAATTTCATTTTGATTTTCAAAATCAACTCTAGCTTTCAAAATCAATTTATTTTCAATTTTGAAATTAATTTAGTATATTTGGAATTTATGGTCTCAAATCTCAAGTACAACATATTATAAGCATCTTGCAACTCATCAAAAGTAAATGAATTAAACTCATTTGAGTTAGAAGATACATCTAATTCTTCATGAATGTCCATTAGGCATAGGTTGACTACTTCATCATCATTGGAGTCATCTTTATCACTCCAAGCTGCAACATATGTCTTCTTCTTGAAAGATCCCTTCTTTCTTAGAAGGGGACATTCATACTTAACATGCCCCTTTCTTTGACAATTGAAGCACGCCGGGGGACTCTTCTTCTTGGTTGATTCATGCTTTACTTCATTGGAAGTCATGATTCTCTTTAATTCTTTTAAGAGCTTGATCATCTCATCTTCTTGTTCATCATTATCTTCATCCACCTCATCACTTGAATCTTGATAGCTTTCATTGGTGGATTTGAAGGCAATGCCTACATCATTCATCTTCTTCTTCTTGTTTTTCTTCTCTCCCTTTTCTTCATCTTCCTTCACAATCATCTCATGAGTGAGAAGGGAACCAATTAGCTTATCGAGAGTAAGAGACTTTAGGTTTCTTGCTTCGATAATGGTCGTCTTCTTCGATTGCCACTCCTTTGGAAGAGAGTAGATCATCTTCCTCACAAGTTTTCTCATTAGGGATTACTTCTCCATACCCCTTGAGACCGTTAACAATCATGAAAAATCTATTCGTCATACCTTTGATGTCTTCATCGGATTTCATATTGAAGTTCTCGTAGCTATGGTTGAGAATACTTTTCTTTGATTCCCTCACTTCGTCGGTTCCTTCATGAGTGACTTGGAGCTTATCCCAAATCTCTTTGGCACTGGAACAAGATGATATTCTTCCATATTCATTTGGGCCTAAAGCACATAAGAGAATATGTATAGCCTTAGAATTAAGCTGGAAATTTTTCTGCTATTCTTTACTCTAATCGTTGTACTTGCCGGGTGGAGAGGAGTAACCGTTCATGATTGAGTTCCAAGCTCCTATATCATAGGCTTGAATAAAGTACATTATCTTATTCTTCCAATGAATATAATTTTCTCCAAATAATAAGGGTGGCTTGTTGAGCGGACACGACTCCATAATAGGTATATCTTCAAAGTAATAATCACCGGAGGTTGAAGCCATTTCTTTATCGGTTGCGTCGGGAATTGGTAGAGCTTCTTCGAGGATGGTCTTTAGGTGGTTAAACCTTCTTAATGAGTTAGGCTTTGATACCAATTGTTGGTATTTTCGGAAGCTCGAATCGATAACCAGAACGGTTTTTGTGTTTAGGGAGTAAGGAGATTGAAAGATAGAAAATTGCACATCGATTTATAGTGGTTCGACTTCTCAACCAAGTCTACATCCACTACCTTAGCTCATCGCCAAGGATTTTCCAACAAATTCACTAATTTGTTCTTTCTTTTTAAGGACAAAGAGATAACCTTTACAACTTCCTAGTTTTTTCAATGGCTAAACTAGAACCTTTCACTAGCTTTTACACGGGCTTAGCTAGAACCTTTCCCCTTTACAAAGGATAAGAAATGTAAACAAGAAAACCTCTCTAAGGTAGGTGTTTACAAGAATTAAGCTCACAAGAACAAATATTTATAAGAGAAAGGAAAATAAGAATAAAAAGCTCTTCTCTTGTGTTTGATTGCTTGGATAGTTGTTCTCTTGCTTCTTCAAGTGTCCTTAGCTTGTATTTATAGCTTGGAATGTGTTTGAAGTTATATATAACCTTTGGGGATGTTTTGGAGCCGTTTGGGGTTGATTTTTCTACTAAAAAAGGTTACACATAATAGGGTGCATCGGTACATCATTAAGGTGAATCGGTACCCCTTCATTAAATTCAAATAAACTAGTCGTTGCAGCATGGGTGCATGGATGCACAACAGGGTGCATCGATGCACTAATTGCATTCGAAATGGAGTGCATAGATGCACCCAGGGTGCATCGATGCATAGTGCATGGATGCACTGCAGGTGCATGGATGCACTATAGGGTGCATGGATGTACTTTTACACCCTTTAGCATTTTTGCTCAAATACGAATTTAATGGACTTTTAATTATTTTTGAAACCTTTTTAAAACCTTGAATAAATTCAATCCAACTCCAAAAACATTTTGCCTTAAATTTGTTATATCGAAACATAATTCAACAGCTACCTTCAATCGACCCACCATCATCACTATCAACTGACCCATTATCATCATCGAGATCATATTCATCTTCCTCATCTTATGAGGTATACATACTTCCAGTACCTACAAAATCTACATTTTTAAACTCTAACATATGGTTAACATATATGTGTATCTTCTCTTTACTACTTAAATTTTGAATCATATTTAAATAGTTTGCATTATCATAACCTAATGTCCTCAAACCTTCATCTAAACTGTAACCTGGTTCTAAATATGTTAAATAAGCTATTTGGTTTGTTGGACACCCTGTATCCTAAATAAAGACAACTATAGTAGAATAACATATATAGTCAGGATCAATTTCCCTTTTAATCTTTTTGCCCCTAACATAAGACAACTTAGGTTTCCAAGCAAAGGTCCCCAAAATGATTACCAAAGTATACTTAAGCCAAGCCATTTTACCTAAATAATGAAAAATTTACACATGAATCTTAACATTTTAGATAATAAACATTGCAAATGCAAATGTAACCCAAATAGTAAACTTGATGATTCACACACGTGAATATTTTACATAATATTAAAATAATAAACTTATATATGCAGAGAATCTTAAAAAATATTTACTTTATGTTTTGTCTTTGTTAGTCAACGAAAATCTTAACAAATGCACATTTCTGGTTTGACTTTATCTTCAACTCTGAAAAGAACCGGTCAATGGAATATTTTGAAACCTTCAACTTTTTTGTCACAAAAAAAAATGAGTTCATCAATCTCGGGATTTAAATCGATATAGATCATAAGTAAAATTCATCAAACAATAATTAAATAAATAATTTTAAAAAACATACCTTTCTTTTTCGAGTTAAGTTATGATTTAGGGTTTTCAACAATCACCATGATCAACAAAGTTTCGTTCAACCAATCTCCTTCGTTGCCAAAATAAGTTAAAGAAGAAGACGAGATCAAAATCGATTGTTAAAGTAAAAGAGCAAGAGAAGAAAATCATCTGTTGACTGAGAAACGAACAATTAAAGAGAAGAAGAGAAGAAGAGGACAAGACGACCTGTTAAGAAAAATGGGAACTGAACCAGTTCAAGCATTTTATTTCACCCATTTTTTATTAATAAATGTTTTATTTTCATTTTTAATGTTTTAATAAAAAAACATAATTTTTGAAAAAAGGGTAATGTGGCGTGTTCTGATTGGTATGTGAACTTTTTTTAACAGAGATAATAATTTGGGGCAAACGAGGTAACAATTTATATTTTAGGAAATAAAACGTCTCGAAAAATACTTTAAGGGGCAACTCAGTACAAATGGTATAGTTCATAGGGCAATGGGCCATTTAAGCCTTTATTTTATCAAATTCAATGATATTAACTAGGGTAAATTAGACATTTAGTACTTAAACTATTAGTTTTGATCCATTTTATACCTAAACTTTCAATTTTTTCAAAATCACACCTAATATTTAGTTTTTGTTTTATTTTAGAATCTATCTTTAGAAATTTAACGGAACTTTTGCACGTGACTTTTTTATGGGTAAATTGCATCATTCACCACTTAACCATCTCCTCACACTTATTTTGGTCATTAATTTTTTTTAATTTAATTATTTAACTTTGAAATTACTCATAATTTAATCATTCTTTATTTTATTATATATTAATAAAAAAATAAAAAATATCATATCATAAAATATTATCAATAAGATAATTTAGAGTGATTAAAACATGAGCAATTTAAAAATTTAGTAGTTAAATTAAATTTGTTAACTTTAATGACCAAAATAGGAGTGGGAAAATAATTAAATAATGAATAATATAATTTACCCATAAAAATAAGTACAAAAGTTTAGTTAAAAATTTAATGACGGTTACTAAAATAAAATAAAAATTAAACTTTAAATATAATTTTAAAAATATTAAAAATTTAAGTATTATAATAAATCAAAATTGATAATTTATATATTAAAAATTTACCTGAAGTAATGTAACTGCTTGTACGACGTAACAATAATGAAAACTGGGGTTCACCAAACCAGATAAAGCCCCGTCTATACGTACCTACCCTTGACTTTTACGAGAAAAGCCGCCCACAGCAAACGTCCTGCCCCTAGTTTTTACCAACAAAATGTACGAGGAATTGAGGAACAATTTAATCTTTAATGTTGGTATATTTTTATTATCACCTTTTAATAAAAATTTACCAACAATTTATATAGGAAGGTTAAAAAAAATTCAACAAAAAAATTAATTAATTTTTTTATAAATAGATAAATATAAGATAATGTCAGCTTAAGATTTTAAATTATTTAATAACGAGTGCTCATATCCCTATACATACAGTGTTTAAACTTGATATCTCAATAAATAATAACAAATTTCTTAACTACTGAAATATTTTATTTATGTTAAATAACATTAACATGATAATTTACATGATACTTTGCGTGATAAATTAAATATACTTTTTGCAATTATTAAATTATTTCTTATAATTTAAAAGCTATAATAAAAAAAATAGAACATAAAGTACACAAATTGTCATACTAACGGTCCTATCAACGTTTTTAAAACTTTATCTTTTATTTTAAAAATAATAGTTCAAAAGTGTTAAAACTTAAAATATATATAATAAAAATTCAATCTATCATCATATATTAAGAAAATTTCAATTAATTGTTTTTTACACGTGTTAATAAGATTAGTGCTAGAGAATAGATTTTGTAGCAACTTTGTGGTTGCGAAGGCAGCGGATAAGTTGTGATCATTTACTTTGTTGGTTGGTCAGTAACTGAAGGGTAAGTCTTTGTTGGTGTACATTCTTAAATTTGCATAGATTGATTTTGTATATTTTATTTGAGAGGAACGTAATTGTAGATGTTTTAGAGGCGTGATGCGTTCGGTAGATATTATTATAAATATCATTAAAGAGGTTGTTAGAATCAAGTTGTATAGACATTATATGAATAGGTTTGATAGCGTAAATAGACAGTTGTTTATTGACTGGGGCATACTCTAGATGTTCTTTTGTACTTTGTAGCATCTTGTTGCTTTCATTTGATGAAATTCAATTTGTTTATCCAAAAAAAAATATTTATTAAAATATAATTTTTAATCATTTAATATTTAATACTTAAATATTTAATATTTATGATACTAAAATCTAATATTTTAAAAATTAACAATAATTTTTATCATTGAAATTGTTTGATCGTTGTATGAATCGCTGCTATTAAAAGCAAATAACGTTGTTCACATGGTATTCATATCGTATAATTTTAAAGCACGAGGTTTAGTTATTAATTGGATTGTCTCATTCATACATCATAACTATCATAACTGGATATTTGGGAAATCGTCAGAACAAACTATAATTAACTTCACGCTAAATTTTAATTTTATCTCTAAAATTGTAAAATCAATTAGTAGATAGTGTTCGGTAAATGATTATAAATTAATATTTATTTATTTTTTATAATTATTAATAACTTCCGTATATTATTGAAACAGTTATTTAAATTCAAACTCTTTAAAAATAACACTTGCTTTTATTATTATTATCGTTTAATAATTTCATAATAAATTAGACTATTTATGCGTTGAACAGCTCCTCAAAAACCAATGTGTATATGGATTCGTCCAAAAATAGAAATATTATTGTTTGGGGAAGATATCCGTTCGATGTTTCGGGATCGATTGTTGTAAAAACAAAGGAAGGATAACGTTAGTTTTAAGGGTAAATCAGGGTGTTTGTTTTCACTGTTTAAGGTTTTTAAAGTTCTTATGTCTATGCTGCACAGATCACGCACAGACATTAAATTTCGCAGACCGTTTATTTTTTAAAAGACATAAGTTCTTTTAACGTCTGCGCGTTTTCTTCTTGGCGCATACGTAGGGATGGCAATTGGTCGGGTCGGGTCGGGTTTTTGGGCCACCCGACCCGACCCGAGAAGAAAGGGTTCTCCACCCGTGACCCGACCCGACCCGACAAAATTAATGTTTCACCCGACCCGACCCGACCCGAATATATGACTTAGAAACCCGACCCGAAATAATAAAAAAAAAATTTAATTCAATGAAAACAGTGACTTAATTGAAAAAAAAATCATATATGGAGGGATATTATTGTAATTATCCCTAAATATATAAGATAAAATTATATATATTTTTCGGGTCAGGTCGGGTCGGATTTTTTTTACCCTAAACCCGACCCGACCCGAACAGTGCATTTTAAAAAAACCCGACCCGAACCCGAATTTTTTTTGAAAAATCCGACCCGATCGGGTCGGGTCGGGTCGGAACCCGTCGGATTCGGGTTGAGTTGCCATCCCTACGCATACGTTGACTTATGTCTTCAAAGCTCTTCTAACCTCTTCAAAGAACCATTTTTACTATTGATTTTTTAAAATTATAAAATGCCATTAAATTTAATGAATTATTACAAAATAGTCACTATAATGTTGTAATAAATTATAAAAGTTCAATAATATAATATTTATTTTATAGTATTTAGATAAATTTATTAATAATTTTATAATCTTTTAATAAATTTAATAAGTATTTTATAAGTTTTTAAACTTTATTGACGAAAATGATCATTTGTATATAACTCAACGATATCTAATATACTTTATTTGAAAAAATATATTAAACTTAGTAAAAAATATTATACAATTAAACTTAGTAAACTTTTTTGTTTATATAAAAACTTAGAAAATCACGGGACATACAATTATTAGCATTAAAAGACAGAATAAATGTTTTAATAAAAAGATATTCACACTATTGAAAAATCTGATTCTTATCATTTAATTCTGGTAAAGTACGAAAGACCCTTTATACAGAATAAATAAATAAATAACAAATAATATTTTTTAAATAGAAAAATACTAATTGATGTATATTTTATGGAGTACACATTATATATATTTTTTATGTTACTAGAATCGGATTGTACCACTTGAATAAATTAAGATGATTTAAATGATATTATAAAATCGAGTATTGATATATTTGTAAATCGATAATAATTGAGAATTAAAATATATTTTTTTAACAATTACTTAAACCGAAACAAACAGATTGAATTAAAATCAAATTGATTTCATTATCGATTGATTTAATAATAATTTTTAAAATGATATATAATATTAAAACCAAAATCTAATAGTCCGTAGATGTAATAATTTATAATAATAAAATTCGTATAATATTTATTTAATATATTTTTTAAAATAAAGTATATTAAATATCGTTGAGTTATATACAAATGATCATTTTCGTCAATAAAGTTTAAAAATTTATAAAATACTTATTAAATTTATTAAAATATTATAAAATTATTAATAAATTTATCTAAATTCTATAAAATAATTATATTATCAACTTTTATAATTTATTACAACATTTTAGTGACTATTTTGTAATAAATCATTAAATTTAATGACATTTTATAATTTTTAAAAAAATTAATAGAAAAAATGGTTATTTGAGTATAGTTTAAAAAATTAGTTTATTTATATTTCAGTTTATTTTAGCAGTATGCAGACGTTAAAAAACAAACAGTCTTCTTCCTGCAGACTGCAGACTTTTTGTCCACCTCTTCTGCTGTAGATGCCTGCAGATGTGGTCCGCATACTGCAAACCTTTTACCTCTGCAAAAACAAACATCACCTTAATCTTTTATTTATTCATACACTTCTATTTTGATAACTTAATTATATGCTTTAATTACTCATCGTTAAAAATAACTAAACTTATTTATATAATAAATTTTTAAAAATAATTTAATGATGTTATATTAAAATTCGGGGACAAACGGAACATTTCGTATTAGATGGAGAACTAATAAAACTTTAAAGAGAGGAAAATTTATCAAATTTAATGAGGTCAAAACATATCTTTTAATATAAAATACAAATAAAATATTTAAAATATATACAAATCTAAAAATTTTAAGGGATAATCGTCGTTACATGTCCATTCTAAGTTCACCCTTATCAATATCATCATTAATTTTTAATAACATATGACTAAAATAAAATCAAAATATAACATTAAACATGATTTATAAAAAGACATAATAACACAACTATCACATTCGTTTGCACAAATGGTTACTTTACCCTTATTATTATTATTATTTTAATTTCACCTCCTAAAATTTTAATTTTTAGTCAAAATAAACACTGATGAAAAATGTTCACAATTAACACATATTATTAATATAACATTTTTATATATGATCAAATAATGATACGATATGTATCATGTCACCAAAAACATTATATGTATCACATTACCTTAAACAGTGACGTAACATGTATGCTATCATCTAAAGTGATGATTTGATACGTGACATATCATAAAAATAAGGATATAACATATATCATGTCATTTGTAATAATGTTATGACACATGTTACATTAGTGATTAATTATATATAAAAATACCACGTTAACAATATATATTAAAAATTAGTTAATTAATAATTTTCATCAAACATGATCTGTTTTGATAAAAATAAATTATTAAAGGTAAAATAATCTAAAAAATAGAAATAAGTGACTATTTATATAAATATTAGGAGAATTATATCATTATACCTTAAAAATAGATTAAATGAATGACTAAACGTGCAAGTTATCTTAGGTGGAATTGAATCGATGAGGGAAGACCAACACGAAAATAGAAACGGGGATTTGGTGCAAAGACAAGGCCCCACACCCCGTTGTGTAGTACAACCTGTACAGTTTCAGCAAGTACAAAAAGCGGGGCTAACGGTAAATTCACAAAAACAGCAGGGACAAATTGGGTAGTCTAATGGAAGCCATTCAGCCAGCCAACCCGAACTTTGTAGTTGAAAAATTGCTGTCTTCACCATCTCCCTCGGAAATCTCTCCAAACACACTCATAAATCTTTTACACCTTTTTATTTTTATTATATCTATATAAATACACACGCACTTCCTTGTATTTCCCTCTAATTTTCTCTGTATCTTCCGGTTTTTCTATTTGCTCCATTCTCTCCTTTCTTCTCTACCCTAATGTCGCCGAGTACGACGGACCTGCAGCTGACGTCGCAGGCGGACGGCGGCAGGAGATCGTCTTATCCCTCGCCGGTACTCTCTGACGATCCCGTTGACATGGAGGAAGGTACGCGGCTTTTAGATTCGTACGATAAAGGAGATTATAAGCCGGCTAGTGTGGATGAAGGTAGTATGAGGGGAATTCAGGTCACTGTAACGGGTATGACGTGTTCAGCCTGCTCCAATTCCGTGGAGGGTGCTTTGAAGAGCATCAATGGGGTTTTTAGAGCATCCGTGGCTTTGTTGCAGAACCGTGCGGATGTTGTTTTTGATCCTAATTTGGTTAAGGTTGCGGTCCTTACCTTACCTTACGTTTCGTTTCCTTTTTCTCTTCCTTTTAACTGAGTTTTTTGGGTTTACTTAATTAGATAGATTTAGTTTATTTTATTTTTATTTCATGGTTGGATTTAAATTTTGACTTTAGATTATGCTCCTGGTTCCTTTAATTAGTGAATATTAGCTTCATTAATGTGCTTCAGTTGATTTAATGTATAATCTTATTTCCTCACTTTCGCTCTGGTATAGTGTTGTTTGTTCTTTGGCTTCGAGCTTTTCCGAGTTCTAATTTTCTTAAGCTCTGCTGATTAATTATATGTATAAGTATTGCTTTTAAGTCTGATTTTACTTGGTCTTATCCATGATTATAGCAAATTCTTCGAGAGAATGACAGCAATGTCTGACTTTAAGTCGATGTTTCATCATTATTGCACATCGATTTGCAGTGTGTAAATTGTTAGTTTCTCTATTTTATTGAACCGAAAAAGACCTGATGAACGTTGATGTTTGATCTCTTCACTCTCAAACAGCATCTATGGTATTTGTTTTTTATCCAGTGTTGTAATCATATTACCATTTTTCTAAACCTTGGTTTTTAATATCGTAAGGGTCAAATGGAAGGCAGAAGATCTCTGGAGCCTAGGCGCAAGGTGTCAGTCAAAGGGGCTCGCTCTGTTTGTATTATATATAAATATAACGAATTATTTTAATTTTAAAATAAATTAATGAAATCTCTTATTATTTTATTTAAAAATTATGTAAATTTTGATTTAGTTAATATTTTATATTTTTTCTTATTATAAATAATAAATTATAATGATTTGTTTTTAAAGTTACTTATAAGTATGAGTATATTAATAAAAGTTAAAAAATATTAGTGTAAACAAATTTGTTTTGAAATAAAAAAATTGGGAAAGTGTTGATAGGGTGTTGTCCACACAAATTAAACACCCAAATTAACAAAGAATAAAAACAGTAGGAGACACTTAGGGTGAGGGGAGTCCGAGACAGACGGGGTGGTACTATCCTATTTATGTTTTAATTATATATTTATTATTAGTTTATTTATAGACTATCTTTATTATATTAGAATTTAACAATAATAAAATAAAAAAAAGATCAGGTAGTGACATTATTCTATTTAGCCGCGACGGTCGATAAAGACGGTCGATAAAGAACAAAATCACAGGAGAAAAGAGACATGCAATAGAAAAAAGATATTAAAAATTATGTTTGATGATTGTATTGTATATTTTTTTAAATTGAGTTTTTTTAATATTAAAATATAATAATTTATTAAAATAATAATCTAAAAACGAAAAGCGTAAAGGCGCTGCCCGAGGCGCCTTTTAAAACCAAGTTCTAAACTAATAGTGGCTCTAGATTAAATTCATTGCTATTGTGCCTTAACCGATGGTGTCTCTTTTCGGTTCCCTTTATATATATACCTCTATCTATTTAATTGATCATGCTTTCTTTACTTCTTCATGGGGAATTAGTTTTGCGTCAGTCTACATGCTTTTTTTCTCTGTTTTGCTTTGAATATGTGGAGGAGAAAATTTGTTCTTATGTTTCACCTATTTTCTTCCATGAGGTAAATGTGTTTGGCTGAATGCAACTTTCCAATAGCTTTTTCTTTTATTAATTTATTATTTATTAATTTTTTTTTTGGGGGGGGGGAACCGGAAACTGCTGAACTATTTTCTTCTTCTTGGGTGGTGGTTGGGTTTTTACTGTAGTCTAAAGCCTGAAACTTGAAACTCTTACTTATCTAGGGTTATATTCACGTTCTTGAGTCAAATGTATTACTTCGAAATGGAGCTTTTGTGAATCAAATGATCTCGAATACCTCCTTGAATTCAGGATGAAGACATAAAGAATGCCATTGAAGACGCAGGGTTTGAGGCTGAGATTCTACCTGAACCCAGCAATGTTGGAACGAAGCCACGAGGAATGCTTGTAGGGCAATTACAATTGGAGGGATGACTGTGCAGCTTGTGTCAACTCCGTTGAAGGCATTTTGAAGATCTTCCTGGTGTTAGAAGGGCCGTTGTTGCCTAGCCACTTCGTTAGGGGAGTGAATATGATCCCCAGTAATTAGTAAAGATAATATAGTCAATGCAATTGAAGATGCGGGTTTTGAAGCCTCACTTGTACGAGTAGTGAGCAGGATAAAATCATACTTGGGGTTTCTGTATTAATGAGCTAGATGTACAGCTTCTGGAAGGCATACTTAGCAGCTTGAACGGGGTTCGGCAATTTTGTTTTGACAGAACTTCTGGAGAACTTGAAGTTCTTTTTGATCTGAAGTTGTCAGTTCAAGATCCTTGGTTGGTGGAATTGAAGGAGGAAGTAAAGGAGATGTACAGCTTCTGGAAGGCATACTTAGCAGCTTGAAGGGGTTCGGCAATTTTGTTTTGACAGAACTTCTGGAGAACTTGAAGTTCTTTTTGATCCTGAAGTTGTCAGTTCAAGATCCTTGGTTGGTGGAATTGAAGGAGGAAGTAAAGGGATGTTCAACTGCATGTTATGAACCCATATGCAAGAATGACTTCTAAAGATGCGGAAGAGACCACAATTATGTTCCAGCTCTTACTTCCGGTTTGTTTCTTAGTGTGAGTCTTTTTTTCTCTTCTTACTAGTGGTCCAGTTTTGGAAATATGTTGGAGCATTTATTTTCTTCTTGAATATAGGATCTGTGTTTGAAACCATTTAACATTTTTACATTGAAAGCATATTATGCCTCTTATGGCCTCCAAACCTTAGCATTTTTCTGGGATCTTGCCACGCCAAATGTTGTCTATGTAGTGCAATGCATGTTGAAAATTATTAATTGGTTCTCCCTCCATTGTATTTGATGTGAACTTATTGTTGGCATGTTTTGTACAGATTCCTGTCTTTCTAATTACTATGGAGATGTGGACCTTTCTTAATGAGTGATTGGTGAAATGGGCATTAGTTAGTGTGGTTCAATTTGTTGGGAAGCGTTTTACATTGCAGCTGGCAGGGCTCTTCGAAATGGTTCAACTAACAGGATGTTTGGTTGCACTGGGCACTTCAGCTTCTTATTTCTACTCTGTTGGTGCACTTCTTTATGGTGCAGTAACTGGGTTTTGGTCACCAACATACTTCGAAACAAGTTCCATGCTGATAACATTTGTGTTATTGGGTAAGTATTTGGAATGTCTGCGAAAGGGAAAAATCAGATGCTATCAAGAAGCTAGTAGAACTTGCACAGCTACAGCACTGTGGTGGTTAAAGACAATGGTATGGTTTTCTTAATCTATACTTTATTTTGGTAAATTGTTTGAAGTGTATCTAGGACTTTACTTTTGTTATTCGTGCCATCAGGTCTTATTCAGATATTGATTGTATTATACGGTCTTAAATGGGATCAAATATATAGCCAAAATTGAATTGAAGGACTGATGCTTTCTATTTATCCTTTATGCAGTTGGAAACCTTATTGGAGAAGGGAAATCGATGCGTTAATTCAGAATGGTGATACATTAAAAGTTCTTCCTGGTGCAAAGCTTCCTGCTGATGGTATTGTTGTATGGGGTTCAAGTTATGTAAACGAGAGCATGGTAACTGGTGAATCTGTACCTGTCAAAAGAGATTGATTCACCAGTTATTGGAGGAACAATTAATTTACATGGCCTCTTCACATAAAGGCCACAAAAATGGTTTCTGAAGCAGTTTGAGCCAGATAATTAGGTTGGTTGAGACAGCACAGATGTCCAAAGCTCCTATCCAGAAATTTGCTGATTTGTAAGTTTCTTTTATGGAACTTCGGTTTTTTTGGGTGTCCTGAAGAAAGACAATGCATGTTTACCTGGCTCTAGAACAATTATTTTAAAATCTTCTGAATTTCATGGTTGATTTGATAGTAATATTTGAAAATCTATCCTAAAGTAATTCTTTTTTTGATAGAATATGAAATTGAAAGAATTAGCATTTTAGCAGTGTGGGGAGATATTGGAAGAGAAGTGGGAGAACTTTTGTTGTAGGAGAAACTGGTAAAAGTAGCTGCAGTTAACTACTAGTTTCTTCTTTTTGGAGTACTAATTTTCATATTTCAATTATTGCCTATAAATTTTTTAAGCAGTTTCTATCAAAAAATATCAAATGGTTTTTGTTAAGTTTGGAATGGCTGGGACGAAGTTCAATGCAAAAATACTGGAGGTTCCCTTATTGCATGAACCACCCTTAGACTTACTTTTTTACTATTTTTCATAATAAACATTTATGTTGAGCATTGTCGCATCTATGAGGTCATACTTTAAATTGGTGGAAGATCCTTTTTACAGGAATTTTGTTGTCTTGCTTGTGTGTGTGTTTAGTGCTTAATACTATGTTTTGCGGCTTGCAGGTAGCAAGTGTCTTGTTCCTACCGTTGTTACATGTCCTTGATCACATGGTTGGATGGTAAGATCTGAAGAGCTTATTTCGTTATATATATATATATAAATAAAACGTGTGACCTCAATCTAATATTGGGTACTTTTGTTGATTGATTGCAGGTATGTTGGTGGAGTTGCTGGAGCCTACCCAGAGCAGTGGCTACCAGAAAATGGCAATTACTTTGTTTTCGCCCTAATGTTTTCGATATCTGTGGTGGTAATTGCATGTCCTTGTGCTCTTGGCTTGGCTACTCCAACCGCTGTCATGGTTGTACAGGGTTGCAGCTAATAATGGTGTGTGATAAAGGGAGGAGATGTGCTGGAAAGAGCTCAGAAGGTCAAGTATGTTATTTGACAAGACTGGAACTTTAACACAAGGAAAAGCTAAGGTCACAACTGCAAAAGTTTTCTCAGAGATGGATCGTGGACAATTCCTTACGCTGGTGGCTTCTGCAGAGGTAATTTCTAACAGCCTGACTAGTTTCAAAATAAGATTTCATCGTGTGTGTTTCTTGAGCGTCCAGCTTTCAAGTCCCACAAAGAGGATTTAACAACAAAAAGAAAAAAAAATCTATAATAGACTACATTGAATGGCAGAGTAGTTGTGCCTCTTCGGTTCTTTGATGAAAATTTGCTAACTGAAGATGCCCAAAACAGCAGCGAAGAATCATCTGTTCCTTATGCATTTCTACTGTCACTGAATTTCCTTTCTTCTTCTCATTCCTTAGGCTAGCAGTGAACACCCATTGGCCAAAGCAATAGTCGAATGCACGCCACTTCCATTTCTTTGATGAAAATTCACTAACTGAAGATGCCCAAAGCAGCAGCAAAGAATCCTCTGTTTCTGCATGGCTTCTTGATGTTGCAGAGTTCTCTGCCGTGCCAGGAAGAGGAATTCGATGTTTTATTGACGGAAAACGAGTACTTGTGAGTGCCTGGCCATAACTATTTATAAATTCTGAGGCTTGGGAAGTTGTCTTTATTACTCTGATCAAACATGGTATTTGTGAATAGATTGGTAACAGGAAGCTGCTTACGGAAAGTGGAGTTAGCATTTCTACCCATGTAGAAAAATTTGTAGTTGATTTGGAAGAGAGTGCCAGGACAGGCATACTTGTAGCCTATGACAGTAACGTGATCGGAGTTTTGGGAGTAGCCGATCCATTGAAGAGAGAAGCGGCTGTGGTCGTAGAAGGCCTGGGGAAATTGGGTGTCATACCTGTCATGGTTACCGGGGATAATTGGAGGACAGCTCGGGCTGTTGCTAGAGAGGTTTGTATGCTTACATGCTATGCATTGCATTGTTTTTATGGGTTTTTTTTTTAAATACTCCCTTTCAAACCAGTAATTAGATCGTATGAGAGTTTATGCAGACTGTAGATTGAACAAAAAGTATTTTTATTATGGACAGGTGGGCATTCATGATGTTAGAGCAGAGGTAATGCCAGCGGGAAAAGCGGACGTGGTACGATCATTCCAGAAAGACGGAAGCATTGTTGCAATGGTTGGTGATGGGATCAATGATTCTCCTGCTCTAGCAGCTGCAGATGTTGGTATGGCAATTGGTGCAGGGACTGATATTGCCATCGAAGCCGCGGACTATGTTTTGATGAGAAATAACTTGGAAGATGTGATAACGGCCATCGATATCTCAAGGAAAACATTTAGGCGTATAAGGTTGAACTACGTTTTCGCAATGGCGTACAATGTGGTTGCAATTCCGATTGCTGCTGGGGTATTCTATCCCTCATTGGGGATTATGTTGCCACCGTGGGCAGCCGGAGCGTGTATGGCTCTTTCTTCTGTTAGCGTGGTGTGCTCGTCTTTACTTCTTCGGAGATATAAAAAGCCGAGACTTACCACTATACTAGAAATAACCGTAGAGTAGAAAGAAAGAAAGAAGATTTGAACAAGTAATTGTGTCCCGACAACTTCCTTTAATAGGAAGAAAAGTGAGAGTGCGAGTTGAACATAAATTTGTCAATTTTGTGGAGTTTGTTTTGTTCCCATCCTTTAGTCGTAGGGAATTGAGGGTGCAAGTTTAACACCCCATTTAATGTAAATGTACTTGTATATCATACGGTCATCGTTGCGTTGTTTCCCTTTTCTTCCTCTATGCGACTGAATTAAGATTGTAAACCAATTGAGTCTAGTTTTACTCTTGATTTAAAAAGTTTAAAATTGAACTCGATTCGATTAAAAAATTTGTCACGTTAAGATTGTCAAATTTAACTCGAATTTGAAATAAAAAATTGAAGATTGATTAAAGTTCGAAAAAATTTATCATATTTAGTTCTATTAAAGCTTAAATTTGAGTTAGGTTTAGGTTTAAACTCGAGCCCGATCATGAACTTTAAGTACATTGAAATCTTATACTATATTTTTGAGTTTGTAACGAGTTTTTCGTGCTGAGAATTAAGTAGCTCGTTTTGATTCGTTAAGAATTCGATTAGGATTTATTTAAATTAGTGTTGATTGAACTTTAACGAAATCAAATTCGAAGAATTTACAATCGTATTCCGTCTCATTTACAACGTAGGCTGAACGGTGCAGTAAAACATATTGTTTTGTAGCACCTTGCAACTGTGGCAGGGCCAGGATCGGGATGAATGACTCCGTATGGGTTTTTGCTTCTTAGAACTTCAAAAAATATAGAAACTGAAACACCATGCTTATAATCTTTTTTCCAGACACGCAACGGTTGAAAGAAAATCTGGATAATTAACGGAGTCTTTAAAGTTTCTCTGATTTCATCGACATAACAAAATTAATTAAATTTGAATTCATCAATGTAATTGATGTCTCTTCTGTTGATGTAGAAAAGGTCAGATAAAAAATAGAAAGTTATTTTTCTTCTTGTCAACTTCAACAACTATTTTTTTTATGCAATTTGTCAATTTAAATTCATTGTCATCAAAAGTCATTGAAATCGAAAATTTCTATGAATATGCATTAATGACGAGGAGTTTATCTAGATACAAAGGCTTATTTAAATAATTTTATTTAACAAATTGAATTGCACTAATAAAATTGGAGGAATCAAAATTATAACGAGCTAAAGAGATACGAAGAGAAAGAAACTTCCAAATATCAAAACAATCCAGTAACCTTCATAAAACTCTTTGTCTCTGTCGAACGTGACGTTTTACGATGTAATAAAGGAGCGGTGAGCGAGCCAAATAATTTGACAGATTGTTTCGCTACACAATTCTAATTATATCGGTAAACGACCATTTACAAAAGAGGACATCTGACAATACGCGTCTACCAACAAGCCAATCATAAAACAAATACCGTGAGCATTTTTGTGGAAGCACCTACACAACTGCAGAAGTAGGTGAAAAACTTACAGAAAAACATAAGGAACGTGCCACAAGAACAGAGAAAAAGCGCGTCACAAGAACATATATTCTTATTTAAAAGGAAAAAAAACAAAGACATAATATGAAAAAGAACAAGAAAAAAATAATCGCAAACGGTCGGCAATCAATATTAATACTGGTGTCATTGCGGCTAAATAAAAGAAAGAGAAGAAAAATAGATTAGAGTAGAAAAGTGCTTATTTAAAAAACATATTGTATTGTGAAATTTTTTAAATATATAATCCTATATAATTTATATAATAAAAGACAATTCTTTAATAATATAAGTATTATAGTATGAAACATTGAAAAATATGTTAAATTGTTTAATTAAAAAATATGTAAAATTATAAGTATTAAGATTATCTTTTATACATTATCAATAAAAAAGTTTTACACAAATATAAGTAAAATCAAGCCAAGTGAATACGATCCTTGGATCAATGTTGATCATTAATATTTCTTTTTCATGATGATGCTATATTATTTATTCCATGTGAGAGTGAGACCATTTATGATGTTGGTCAAAATCAAAGAATATAGTAATAGTCCTTTTCACATTGTGAAACTTCCCCATTGTTTCCTCTTCGGAGAACCAATGCATTTGGCTTAACAATCAGTAAAGCCAAAATTGAAAATAATAATAAAGCAAAGAAAACGGTGCCGAAGAGGAAATTCATCCAAACTATTTTTTTTTTTACCGATGCCTTGTAAATCGGTAAAAGTATTGAAATTGTAATTGAAAATTTATTTTCTAAAAAATATTGAAAATGTTATTATATTTATAAAACATTCCAAAAATCCCAAATCCTAACCTTAATCCGTTGTCGCCGTCCTCTCCGACCACGACCACCGCCGCCGATGTA
Organism: Hibiscus syriacus; assembly: GCF_006381635.1. Lineage (NCBI taxonomy): Eukaryota > Viridiplantae > Streptophyta > Magnoliopsida > Malvales > Malvaceae > Hibiscus > Hibiscus syriacus. The sequence continues at coordinate 54,947 of NW_024062501.1, forward strand.
GTCCTTGCCATCATCCAAGTTATTTGTTGCCATAGTTGTTGCCGATTCACCATTGGAATCGCATGGGATCATGATTTTCATCCTAGGGTTCGCGGGATTTAAAACGTAGATTTATCATCGATCGGTCACGATTTCACAGGGGTTTTAGTTGTCGGGGGGAGGGGAGGTCGAGTGGAACTTCTTCAATGGCAAAGTGCGGCGGTCGGCGTGGGTTTAGGGGTATAAATGAAGTTTTTTAAAGTTTAGGGGTTATTTCAAAATTTATGCATTTTCTTTTTTAAAAAGTATATAATTTTATTTTTTCAATTTTATATAAAAAAAATTTAAAATTACCAGATCATGACATGTGTCATTTAACGGGGAAAACTAACGCCGTTGACGGCCCGAACACTTAAAATGCTAACGTTTGAAACATTAGACACCCGGATAGACAAAAAATGTAGACACCTACTTGGAACAAAAAGTATAACTTGGGCATTAAGCCAAAATAAAAATTCAAACTTAAGCAACCAACAAAGCCGCGTTTATAATGTCATAATTAATGATTCGGTGTAAGTTGAAATTAAGAATTAGGGTTTAAACCTTGTGTAATTTATCTACTCTTTGGTGAAGTATGGCTGTTTGGGTTTGGTGAATATTAATATGATTCTGATTCAAAATAACAAAATTTTGTTATTTCAAGTACAGCAGAAGCAAATTTTACCATATCGAATAAGTATAAGAATTGTTACATACAAAATTCTATTCTCTATTTTCTATTTCTATTTATAGGGATAGGAAATCTTGTTCACCAAGAAAACAATCGTAGAAAGAATTCTACTCCAATTATATTTCTTTTCTTGACGAGCATAAAAAGAGGTAAAAGAATTGTAGATTCAAACAGATTATACTTCTTCGTCCGCTTCTACTAATAGCACATATGCAACTTAATGCAGAAGAAAAGGAGAACATCAGCGGAGATTAATGTAAAACCTATATTTAAACTCATTTTGTTTTCGAGGAATAGGTTGACCAAGAAGCAAAGACCCACCCAAAGGCAAAATGTCTAAACTTAAACCAAAACGCATGGGATATGATGATGACACATTTGATATTAACACACGAGGTTTCCAGGAAGATCATATGCTTGGGATCAAGCCATTTAATCTTCCGTGCAGGCAGGTCAAAAGTATACCTTTTACTTTGACCACAGATTGTCACTATTTAACCATGTTGAAGCTAAGGTTGTTTCCTTTCTATAACCAAAGCATAAAAAAAAGAGCAACCAAAATTACTCAATGAACACCTCTGGGGGAACCTCCATTGGATGGATGCAATTCTATGAGCAGACGAGTGCCGATGAAGTGTCGGCACCGTCTCCTGGATTCTCCGATGCCACTGCGGTAACGGCAAGTATCGTCTCTTCCTCGAAGCCGATAAGGCTGCGGCCAAGAGTTTCGAAGAGAAAACCGACCACCCTTCTCAATGCCGACGCCAGCAATTTTCGAGCCCTGGTGCAACAGTTTACAGGTTGCCCAGCAACGCACGTTTCAGCCAACAGGAGATGCCCGATTAACTTGAATTTCGCTCTCGGTAAGGAACACAATGTAAGCGGCACTGCAACTTGCGTAATGCCAGCCGCTGGCAACCACTATTATTATAAAAAAGTCATCGAGAGAACGCATCTCAGCAACAGCAGCAAACGTTTGGGAATGTTGGACAAGATGCCTTGTTTAGCTACTCTAGCAGTGGAGCTAATGCAGAGCGGATCCTGGACGAATTTGAGTTGGATGATATTTCTTTACAGGCTTTTAATAGGGACGCCCCTTACTCCAATGAATATGCAAATGATGGAAATTACTTCTTGTAAGGATGGATGTCGATTCATATATCACTTGGTTTCATTGTTTGTGCGTCTGAATTTGATTAGGAATATGGAAAATATGTCTTTATTCATGTGCTATATCTTTCCCGTCAACGGTTTTATCTGCCCTTATTCAATGCATATGGTATAATAATACTTGCTTCGGCATTGGTAAAGGCAGACAAGGCTTACTTAATTATGTTATTACGATGACGGATTCATAAATAATTTGTAGAATAAATATGTACGTATATTAATAAACATAAGTTCTTTACGATGGACGGAATTAACAAAATAATTAACTATACATACCAACTTTACACATTTACGAATATCATATTAAATCATCGAAGTAATCTCAAAATTTTTATTATGAAAATACAATATACAAAATATGAAAACTATAAAATTACAAAAGTGAAGCTCTTTTATTTAAAAACCAAAATATATAAATAAATTATTTATAACAAACTCAAACAAAAATCACAACTTTTACATATCTATTTCAGTTCTCATCACTATATTTCAGTACTTTCACTTAGACTCCTCTGATAATATCGTTGTCCTATCATGATCCTCTAAATCTGTAACATGCAAATGGAGAAATCCGTGTTGCGGAAGACGGCTATCGGATAGAGCAAAATCGCAACTGATAATTTGAGAAAATAAAAATGAAGATAAAAAGAGACACAAAATTTACGTGGAAAACCCCTAAATAAAATAGGGTAAAAACCACGGGCAACGGTAGAAGAATTTCACTATGAGAAAATAGGAATTACAACCTCTCTCGATCTACCAAGGAGAAAAACAATGATAATTCTCTCTCAATAAAAAGGAGAAAACAACTCTCAAGAAACTCTCTAAATTCTCTCTAGTATTGGAAGAAAGCTAGAATGCTTTGGGATGGTTTTGAAGCTAAATGGGATAGGGTATTTATAGCTAAATCTTAAGGACTTAATATTGCAAATACCCTAAAGTTTAGTGACTATAGCTTGTAATTTATCCATATAAAAAATAAAAAATTATGCACCTACTTTCGGTGCCTTAATTGCATCGAAAGGTGCTTTGACATTCTACAATCTCCCACTTGAAGATTTGATTGGAACAATCATATCTTCACACCATTCTTTCTATCTTGTACCATCATGTTGCTTACGTTTCTGACAGGCCACAAGAGGATCGACACCAAGTAAATTTATTGGCATTGATCGCCTTCGTCATGAAATCTGCTATGTTGTCTTTGGTATGTATCTTCTGCATATCTATCGTCCCTTCTTCCACCTTTTCACGAATGAAATGGTACTGAACTCGTATATGCTTTGTCCTTGAATGAAATGCTGGATTCCTTGCTAGATGCAAGGCACTTTGACTGTCACAAAACAGAGAGACATACTCTTGATTGTGCCCAAGCTCCTCCAGTAGCATATTCAACCAAATTGCTTCTTTACTGGCTTGTGTAGCTGCTACATATTCTGCCTCTGTTGTGGATGTAGCCACAACTGACTGTAATTTTGAAACCCAGCTTACAGCTCCACCAGCAACTTTGAACACATATCCTGTAGTAGATTTGTTTTTATCCAAATCCCCTGCATAGTCAGAATCTACATACCCATTGATTAGTAAGTTTGATCCTCCGTAACATAATGCAACATTTGAGGTCCCTTTGATGTATCTCAGGATCCTCTTTACTGTATTCCAATGCTCTTTGCCTGGATTCGCCATGTACCGACTAACCATTCCCACTGCTTGTGCAATGTCTGGTCTTGTGCATATCATAGCGAACATTAAACTTCCCACTGCTGATGCATACGGTACTCGAGACATCTCCATATTCTCTTCTTCACTACTAGAACTCATAATGGAGGATAATTTGAAGTTAATAGGAAGAGGGGTAGAAATTGGCTTACAATCTTGCATGCTAAATCGTGACAAGATTTTCTTCAAGTAATTCTTTTGTGAAAGCCAAATCTTCCTATTACTTCTATCTCGGTGAATTTGCATCCCTAGAATCTTGTTTGCTGATCCCAAGTCCTTCATTTCAAATTCCCTAGCCAGTTGTGCCTTCAATTCTTCAATATGATCTTTGTTGGGTCCTGCAACCAACATGTCATCCACATACAACAGCAATATAACAAAATCGTTATCACCAGACCTCTTGAAATAAGCACAAGGGTCTGCATTAAGTCTGTTATATCCAAGGCACATAATGAAGGAATCAAATCTCTTATACCAACACCTCGGCGCCTGCTTTAGACCGTACAGAGATTTGTTCAACCTGCAAACCAAGTTCTTCTTTTCGTCTTCTTCAAAACCTTCAGGCTGGAGCATATAAATCTCTTCTTCAAGATTTCCATGAAGAAAAGTTATTTTAACATCTAGCTGTTCCAAATGTAAATTCAATGTAGCACACATTGCCAAGACTACTCGAACTGTTGTTAGTCGAACCACAGGAGAAAAAATTTCATTGAAATCAATACCTTCTTTCTGAGCATATCCTTTGACCACCAGTCTTGCACGATGCCTCTCCACTTGATCGTCACCATTTCGTTTGATTTTGAAAACCCATTTGTTACCAATTGTCTTCCTTCCTTATGGTAGTGGCACAAGGTCCCATGTATTATTTTTATGAAGGGCTTCGATTTCTTCTTGCATCGCCATCATCCACAGTGAAGCATCTGAGCTGTTTATTGCCTCCTGGTATGTTGATGGCTCGTCGTCCTCTGTTAAAAGGCAGTATGCAATATTACATTCTATAACATAATCTGAGTGCCAATTGGGACGTCTTCTTACACGATCTGATTGACGAGTTGTTGGAGCTTCAGAACTCTCTGGTTCTTGTTCATCATGTACTGGTTCTGCTTCAGAAGAATCTCATTCTTCAAACTCTTTTTCCACATGTATCTGAGTAGTCTCTGACTTTTCAGCGCTATCATCGTCTTCTTTTCTTTGTAGTTTATCTTCTACAAAGATAACATCCCTGCTAATGATCACTTTGCGGGCAGTGGTATCCCACAAGCGATACCCCTTTACTCCATCAGCATACCCCAAGAATTTGCATTTCCTGGATTTTGGATCCAGCTTTGAAATTTCTTGGGCGTTGTACATCACGTACACAATACTTCCAAATACATGGAGGTTTGAATAATCAACTGGTTTACCAGTCCACATCTCCATTGGTGTCTTCAGCTCTATTGCAGTTGATGGAGCTCGATTCACCAAATAACAGGCGGTATTGACTGCTTCTGCCCAGAATGATTTTTCTAGGCCTGCGTCCCTCAATATTGCTCTTGTTCTTTCTAACAAGGTTCTGTTCATCCGCTCTGCCACTCTATTTTGTTGAGGAGTGTTCGCCACTGTGAACTGTCTTTTGATGCATTCTTTCCTGCAAAAGTCATCAAATTCTTCGCTTGTGTATTCTCCTCCATTATTTGTTCTGAAACACTTGATCTTATTTCCAGAATCAAGTTCCACCCGCGCTTTGAAGTTTTTGAAAGTTGAAAACACGTCTTACTTCTTCTTAATAGGGTGCACCCAATATCTCATGGAGTAGTCATCAATAAATGAGACAAAGTATTTTGCTCCACCTAGGGACGTTACTGGTGCTTGCCATACGTCAGAGTGAACCAATTCTAGAACACTTTTGCCTCTAGAATTTGATGTGTTGAATTTCAACCGGTGCTGCTTACTTGTTATGCAATGCTCACACAAAGGAAGTGATACCTTTGTTAAGCCTGGAAGTAGCTTTTGCTCCACAAGGACTTTCATTCCTTATTCTGACATGTGTCCAAGTTTCTGATGCCATAGCATTTCCGAATCTGAACTACATGAGGCAACAGAGGCTTCTGCTTCTAGCAAAGTCTCTCCCTTCAGTATGTACAAGTTTGCTGCTATCTTTTCGCCTTTTAGCACCACAAGCGCTCCACGGAACACCTTCATGATTCCTTTCCGTGTCTCAATCTTGCTTGCATTATTATACAACAATCCGTAGGATAATAAATTTTTCTTCAGGCCTTTCACGTGCCTTACATCTCGAACAACTTTAATTGTTCCATCATACATCTTCAATTTGATGGTTCCCACACCAACGATCTCTAAGGCATAATCATTGCAACTATACACAGATCCTCCTGAGACAGGTTCATAATGATGGAACCATTTTCTTCTTGAGGTCATGTGATATTTTGCTCCCGAATCAATGAGCCATATATCTGCAAATCTTTTTCTGCCTTCCACGGTGGTTGACACTTCACAGCATAGAGCATCTCCATCATCTGAAGTGTTTGCAGTATTGCCTTTTGGATTGGAGTTTTTATTTAGACTCCAACAATCCTTCTTCAAGTGACCCTTCTTTCCACAGTGGTAGCACTTTAAATTCTTCTTGCTCATCGACTTCGATCTACCATGTTTATGACTGCTGCTTTGGCCACGTTCTGTTGATCTCCCTCTCATTGTTGTCAACGCTTCTTCTTGTTGCAGATTTACTTGTCTGTCTTCTTTGTTCTTACGCTGCTTTTCTTCTTGTAGAACAGCAGCTGCAACGTCATCGAAGACTAGACTGATGACATTGCTGTTTGTCAAGTTGATGATGAGTTGATCGTACGAATCCGGTAGACTTTGAAGTAGAAGTTCAGCACGTTCTTGTTCTCCTATTTTACAGCTTAAGGATGTAAGTTGAGAAAATAAGGTGTTCAGTGTATTTAAGTGCTCCGTCATTGAAGTAGATTCTGGCATACGGAGAGTGTACAATTTCCTCTTAAGGAAAATTTTATTGTGCAGCGATGTGGCCTCGTACAATTTGATGAGATGATCCCATATCTCCTTAGTTGTCTTCTTCTCCTCGATACTTGACAATACTTCATCTGCTAATGCTAGATGAAAGTTTGCCATAGCATTCCCGTCCATCTCGTTCTATTTGATGTCATCTGCGAAATCCATCGGCCTTTCATTGATAGCCACTAGACACCCGTCTTTCCTTAGGATGGCCTTCATCTTCAATTTCCACAATGAGAAATTTCTCCCATTGAATTTTTCAATATTAAATTTCGTTGCTATAGCTTATTCTACGGATAGCTCCCACTATTTCACTATCTTGAATAGTTCTCTGGAACCTTCAAAGAATGGGTAATAACTTCTTATTTTCTTATGTTGGAGGATCCACCTTTTGGTGGCAACCACAAAGACAATAAGCAGATATTACACACTCTAATCTAGCTCTGATACCAATTGTTGCGGAAGACGACTATCGGATAGAGCAAAATCGCAACTGATAATTTGAGAAAATAAAAATGAAAATAAAAAGAGACACAAAATTTACGTGGAAAACCCCTAAATAAAATAGGGTAAAAACCACGGGCAACGATAAAAGAATTTCACTATGAGAAAATAGGAATTACAACCTCTCTCGATCTACCAAGGAGAAAACAATGATAATTCTCTTTCAATAAAAAGGAGAAAACAACTCTCAAGAAACTCTCTAAATTTTCTCTAGTATTGGAAAAAAGTTAGAATGCTTTGGGATGGTTTTGAAGCTAAATGGGATAGGGTATTTATAGCTAAATCTTAAGGACTTAATTGCACCGAAAGGTGCTTTGACATTCTACAATCCGAACATTGAGCTAACAATGTTCAGTGTTATACATCTAATCTACTATATTTCAAGCAAACTAGTCAATTAAAAACTTATAGTCATTATTCATTTACTCTTTTAACCTTTTGGTCTCTTATTTGGATTTATCACATTTAGTCCAAGTCTATAACATAACCTATCTAAGACCATCACACTAACTTACTAGATCAAGTATTTACATTTATCTTATTTATTTAATCACGATTAATGGTAATCATATTCTAGATTTATTATGCATAAGCATTATAGTCCTCTATATCTAGAAGGCCACATTTATTTATAAAAGAGAACATTATCTCAGGAATGACAAGTAAATCATACTTTCATTGCCATATATGAATCAACATGCATAGGACTAACAATATCACATGTATGTGTGTAATGCATAGGACATTAATAGTAACATGTCATGCTTAAACATCATGAATAAATAAATGATCACGAGAATACTTGAAGTAACATGGAAGAATTATCTAGGATACACGAGTAGAGAATGACAATAATACCCACGATGCATCTAAGTGTCACGATGCACATGAATATGCCACGATGTGCAATGCACCACGATGCATGGAAATGCTATGATTGTGCATGAATGTGCCATGATTACTTGGACACAATATAATCATTATAATACATGTCAATGCAACACGGTATACAATACCACACTATCATGCTTTAACAAATGTGAACCCATAAGATTCCATGTATAATACAAATATTACATGAACTTGATAATATGATACAATTTGGAAAGTATAATTGTAACGTGTTAATCCAACACGACCCGAAGATCATCAGACTATGACGTCACATAGACCATCAAAGTGGCCAACCAAAAATTTTCTTTTAAAACATCATATTCCTTTGCAATAAATCCATAGTTTGTCATAATAAATTCATAATATTTTCTTTACAAATTCGGGAGCCCAAAAATAGTTTGAATTTATAGTTTACAAAATATTTGAATACATACTCTGGACCTGACATATACAATTCATTTACAAATACATGTCACTAATACAAAAGTCACATATTCAAAAGTTGGCGACTGATGCTAGTCGATCTAGATAAAGGCTTCCCCAAGCTCTTGCTTCTAACCTGCTCACGAAAAAACAAATTCCGAGCGAGCTCAGTGCCACACTAATAATCAATCTAAACTACATGTATCCTCTAATAATCATACTTAAAATGTACTTAAACATACTTAATTCATACTTGCTAGCATACAAGTATGCTAACTAAACATACATACAAAGGTAGGCATCATGATACAGCTGATGGGCTACATCTCGGAGCTCACACACCCTCTATCCTACCTAGGGTGGAAATTTGAAATTCTACATCGGATTGTGTCACCCGCTAACTTGCTCCGTTGAGCCTTAGGACATCTATGTCTAGTTAGCAAAGATGTGCCTAGTGTACAATCTTAGGGTTGGCCAATCTTAGCATACAAACATTCCTTATTCTAGAGTGATTCACATGTCCGTCTTATTTCCCGAACATCACATAAGGCAAGTCTTATGATTCCCTAAATTATAGGTTTCTAAGTGAAAATTAACTTTTTTTTATCGTTCTCACTTGATGTCTTATTGAAGGATTAAATAGTGGTTTGGGTCCCTCAACCATGATTCTAAAATTCCCAAAGTTTCTTACCTTTGCTCATGAAGTAGTATCGATACTGTCTTATCAGTATCGATACCCCCATTGAAGTATTGATACCAACATCTTAAAATAGACCTTGAGAAAAAGGGGTAATATTGATACCCCTATAGGGAGTATCGATACTCAACCCTTGATATTGATACTCCCATGAGTATCGGTACCAAAATGGTATTTTGGAATTAGTATCAAGACCTTTTCCTTAGGTATCGAGATTGATCCCAGAGTATCGATACTCTAAGCATGAGTATCGATACTTCTACTTTAAGTTCTTCAGATTTCCCCCCTACTTATGAACAATATCGATACTCAGTCATCCAGTATCGATACTGACACCCAAAAATACCCTATTCGGGCATTTTCAAATCTTCCTAACTTATTCTAAGGCCTTATGGAGGTCCCAAAACATTGTTAGTGTCTTATTTAAGTTGTTTAGGGTCATAATAAAGCATTATATAACTTAATAATACATAAACTTGAGATTTGTCATGAACATACTCTTAATCTTTCAAAGCTAGTGAAGTTACCTAAGTGAGTTAAGGCTTACAAATGGTATTAGGAAGGTTAGAAGAGTACAAGTTACCTTAATGATTTAGCTGAAGAAAACTTCCCAAGAACACCCAAGGGTCAACTTCCCTTTCCCCTTGCTTTGGACCCTTCTCTACTTTCTTTCACTAACGCATAAGAAATGATGTTACTAACTTATTTATGAGGTTATTGGGAGCCTAAAAACACTTTTTTAAAGTTCATCCTACACCAAACATAAATAGGAAATCCTTAAATTTCATAACCCTCACTAAAACCCATTTTTGGTTTAAAGCTTAAAACTTAACATATGAGGCTTGAAATGAAACTCTTGAATTGGAGAATAGTTTCCTTACCTTAGGCAAACTCAACTAGATGTTGAATCCTCTAAATCTTTACTTGAAGGATAGAAAAATGAAGAGAGAAATGAGAGGAAATGAGGAAGAATGTTTGGTGAGTAAAATAGGAGTGGTTCATGTTATTATTGTAACACCCCCAACCCATACCCGACCCGGATATGAGTCAGAGATACTACATTGACTTTAAAACACAACTCTTAATAAATAATAGTAAAATATTGGGACTTGTATTAAGAAAATACAATAATATACATACTGTAATATAAGTTTACAAAAATATTCAGAGCATACACAACTTAACTCTTTAATTACATGCCAACTGCTATTTACATAACAAAATAACCTACTGATAAGTTGCTTCTGATCTGATGGCTGCAGGAGTAATACTGTCAAGCTGCTTCACCTGTCTCGTCTAATATCCTCGAATCCTACGTGTGAAACACTCACACGCTAAGTCATCGACTTAGTGAGGCAATAATAATAACAAGGCAATGTATTGTAATGAAAATGTCAGGATCATATGAGATGAGATGCAAACATGTAACTAATCAATGTAGTATACTTCATCAATATCCATACCTGTAAGCGTATGACTGTAACATTCATTATTCAGTATTAATAAGTTTATTGGCCCATGATAGCATATTGAGAACCTAAGGTATTTGAGTAATGTGAGGTTGTGCACTATGCTGTCACCACAGCTCGTATAAATGCACCGAAGTGCCCGTAGAATTGCACCGAAGTGCCCGTAGAATTGCACCGAAGTGCCCGTAGAATTATGTCCATAAGGACCACGTAGAATTCTTTAAGAATCATATACATATGCTATGGATCAAGTATGTGTCTTTCAAGACTTCACACAGGTTCCAAAGGATATACATATGTCCTAAAGAACCGAGTATACCCTCTACCCTTGGCATGCCAACTATACCTATAGTTCTCATCTACATAACATGGGCTTATACATTTCCCGTAGTTCATATCGCGTAGACATAGTATTTCCATACCTTTAACACATAGGCATATCATTTACATACCTTTATCACATAGTGCATATAACTTTTCTGCATAATCATGTCATGTAATACATATAATATGAATTCATGTCATGTAATACATTTAATACAAATTCATGTCATGTATCATAATATGGAATGTAATCATATGTCAAAATATGGAATCTAGACTTATCACAAGTCTAGAACTGAATATACTACTATATTCATGCTATGCATATGCACTCACCTATACTTCTTTGCCTTTTCCTCGATCGATCCTACTTGTAGATTGTTCCCGAACTCGAGTAGGCTCGGTATCTATATAAACATAATTTTCAAGATGATCATCAGACGTCTATGTCTTGAAATTAAGCTTTAATAGCTTACTAATTAAAAGAATTAATAGCTTAGTCTTGCTTTCTTTTCTTTCTTCTTCTTTTTCTCATGGGGGAATCGGTTCCCCCCCTTAGGGGTATCGATTCCCCTCAAGCAGTCTGGAATTTCATATACGATGAGGGGGTATCGGTTCCCCCCATGGGGGTAACGATTCCCCTCTAGCATTCTGGAAATCATATTCGTTGAAGGGGTATCGGTTCCCCTTGAATGGGTACCGATTCCCCTAACCCAGAAATCCTATTTTTAGCCCGAAAATCATCTAATTTCAACTCAAACATACATATCTCAATCCCTTTACTACTCTTAGCTCTCATTCACTTACTTAAACTAATTATTATCCATTAAATACCTCTAAAACTTAGAAATCTAATTCTCCATGTAGCATTTAAGAATCCAACTCAAATTCCAATATGTTCTAATTTGAATTCTAACCCCTCATACTTCTTAATTAGCTTATTGACAAGTCAAAATTCTGATTCAAACATCAAAAACTCATCCATATCAAAATCTCATCTAAAAACTCATTTTCCAAATCTATCTCTAAAACACTAATCTTGTTGTTTTAATGTCATATAAGCTTTCCTTTAGCTTATATAACATCCAAGCTTTCATTTCCAATCATAAAACATCAAAGAAACTACCAAGTTCAGATTCTTACCTTAAATGCAAGCCCCACGTTGAGAGAAGGAAGAATGAAGAAGAAATGGGAGGTTCTGGAACCTAAAATCACACGTGGGTATCATATATACCCCATAACATTTTATTTTAATTAAAATTCCTTACCAATGACCATTTGGTCCTCACCTTAATCTCATATTTACCAACCTTTATTTTTAAACTATATAATTGTTCTACTTTAATCACCAAATATTGAAACTTTGCAATTTAATCACTAACCCGGCATGGAGGATGTTACAAATCTCTCCCCCTTAAGAAAATTCGTCCTCGAATTTTCATTGCACGAACAAATGAGGGTATTGATGTCGCATATCTTCTTCACGCTCCCATGTTGCTTCTTCTACTTTGTGATTTCTCCACAACACTTTGACCAAAGGAATGGTCTTGTTCCTCAATTGCTTAACTTCATGTGCTAAGATTTGAATCGGTTCTTCCTCATATGTCAAGTCAGGACGAACCTCAATCTCTTCTGGTGTCACGATATGAGAAGGGTCAGATCTATATCTTCGAAGCATTGAAACGTGAAAAACATCATGTATCTTTTCCATCTCATGTGGTAAAATTAGCTGATATGCTACTGGTCCTACTCTCTTTACAATCTCATATGGTCCAATAAACCGAGGACTCAATTTTCCTTTCCGACCAAATCTCAACACCTTCTTCCACGGAGACACTTTTAAAAACACCTTATCTCCAACTTGGAATTCAATTTCTTTCCTCTTAAGATCAGAATAGGACTTTTGCCGATCAGAGGCCACTTTGAGGTTATGCTGAATTTCTCGAACTTTCTGTTCTACATCTTGAATTAAATCCGGACCAAGAACACTTCGGTCTTTGAGTTCATACCAATTTAAGGGAGTACGACATTTTCTTCCATATAATGCTTCATAGGGGGCCATCTTTATACTAGACTGATAACTATTGTTGTAAGAGAACTCTGCCAGCGGTAAATACTTTTCCCATGGTCCTTTAAATTCCATTACGCACGCTCTCAACATATCTTCCAATATCTGAATAGTTCTCTCTGATTGCCCATCAGTCTGAGGATGAAAAGCCGTACTAAAGTTTAAACGAGTCCCCAACGCTCCATGCAAAGATTTCCAGAATCTAGAAGTGAATCGAGGGTCCCGATCAGAGACTATGGAAACAGGTACTCCATGCAATCTAATAACTTCTCTAATATACATCTCTGCATACTTCTCCATAGAGAAATCCGTTCTAACAGGGAGGAAATGCGCTGACTTAGTTAACCGATCAACAATTACCCAGATTGATTCTCTTTTGTTCGGAGTCAAGGGTAACCCCGAAACAAAATCCATCGTAACATTTTCCCACTTCCATTGAGGAATGAACAGCGGTTGCAATAATCCTGATGGAACTTGATGCTCGGCTTTGACTTGTTGACATATCAAACATTTAGACACAAATTCTGTGATGCTTCGCTTCATCCCTGACCACCAAAATCGATCCTTCAAATCCATATACATCTTGGTTCCACCCGGGTGCATCGTTAACGGACTGCAATGAGCCTCTGTTAATATTTCTTTCTTCAAGTCTTCATTGTCAGGTATTACAATTCTTCCTTTACAATATAGATTTCCATCTGACTTAATCTCAAAGTCTTTAATCTCTTTGTTCTTTACTTGCTCAATTCTTTTCAAACACATTTCATCTTTACCTTGCAATTCTCCTATTCGTTCCAACCATGCTGGTTTAAGGGTTAATTCTGCACAAAGACCACCATCTCCCGTTAAAGATAATCTTGCATCCATAGCTCGTAAAGCTGCAAACGTCTTTCTACTCAGAGCATCTGCTACCACATTAGCCTTTCCGGGATGATAGTCAATTATCACATCGTAATCCTTTAAGAACTCTACCCATCTACGTTGCCTCAAATTCAATTCTTTTTGAGTCATCAGGTACTTCAGGCTCTTATGATCCGTATATAAGTAACAACGCTCCCCATAAAGATAATGACGCCAAATCCTGAGAGCGAATACTACAGCAGCCATTTCTAGATCATGAGTGGGGTAATTCCTTTCATGTGTTTTCAACTGTCTCGATGCGTACGCTACCACTTTTCCTTCTTGCATTAGTACACACCCCAACCCGTTATGGGATGCGTCACTGTATACTACAAAATTCTTGCCAGATTCCGGTTGAACCAATATCGGAGTTTCCGTCAGAATTCTCTTTAAAGCTTCGAAACTTTCTTGACATTCAGAAGTCCAAACAAATGGTACGTTCTTTCTCATTAGCTTTGTTAAAGGCAGCACAATCATAGAAAAATTCTTAACGAATCTTCGATAATAACCGGCAAGTCCAAGAAAACTCCGAACTTCAGACACATTCTTAGGAACTTCCCAATCCATTATAGCTTTAACTTTCTGAGGGTCTACTCTAATCCCAACTGCCGAGATCACATGCCCCAGGAAAATTACTTCCTTTAACCAGAACTCACATTTGGACAATTTGGCATACAACTTTTTAGCTCTTAAAATTTGCAAGACGATCCTCAAATGTGTGCTATGTTCTTCATGGGATTTCGAGTACACCAGTATGTCATCAATAAAGACAACAACAAAACTGGTCCAAGTAGGGCTGAAAAATCCTGTTCATAAGATCCATGAAAGCAGCAGGTGCATTCGTTACTCCGAATGGCATTACTATGAATTCATAATGACCATATCTCGTTCTGAAAGCTGTCTTCGGAGTATCTTTCTCCTGGATCTTCAATTGATGATAACCCGAACGTAGATCGATCTTTGAAAATACCGAAGCTCCTTTTAGTTGATCAAATAAAATCATCAATGCGCGGAAGGGGATACTTGTTCTTGATGGTCACCTTATTGAGCTGTCGATAGTCAATGCAAAGACGCATTGATCCATCCTTCTTCTTAACAAATAACACCGGAGCTCCCCAAGGCGATACACTTGGTTGGATAAATCCCTTCTCTAGCAATTCTTGTAATTGATGCTTTAACTCTTGCAATTCTTTCGGAGCCATTCGATAAGGTGCCATTGCAATCGGAGCTGTTCCCGGCATTATTTCTATTTGGAATTCTACCTCTCTATCCGGAGGTAATCCTGGCAATTCAGCAGGAAAAACATCAGGGAACTCTCGAACTATTGGAATTTCCTCTAACTTTTTCTCTTGAGCTCTTGAATCAATCACATTTGCCAGAAAACCCTGACATCCTTGTAGCAATAATTTCTTGGCAGACATCACTGATATTACATTCGCTAACGGATTAAACTTTTCACTGTTCACACTTATCTCTATTCCGTCTGGACTTTTCAGAGTTACCTTTTTCAATCTGCAACTAACATCTCCATAATACCGGAACAACCAATCCATTCCCAGAATCACTTCAAACTCGTCAAAGGGTAATTCCATCAGATTAGCAGGGAATTCAATTCCCTGAATCTTTATGGGACACCCCTTACAAACTTTATTCACCCGGGCACTCTGGCCTAACGGAGTTGTTACTATATTCTCATTACTCGTAGCTTCTAAGGGAATCCCCAACTCCTTTACTAACTTACTTGTAATATAAGAATAATTAGAACCCGGATCAATCAGTACCAGTACTAATTTATCATACAACTGAAAAGTACTTGCTATAATATCAAGGTCATCACGGTCTTCACTTGTCTTTAGGTTGTACACTCGAGCAGTGGATCGAACTTCAGGTTGAGCAGAGAATTCAGACAGGTTCCTTCCTCTGCCTCTTCCTCGTCCTCTTTGTGAGAAAGAACCAGCTCTTCCAGATGGTGCCGGCTCACCAATAATCAATGGACAATCACGGACAAAATGTCCGGCCTCTCCACATCGAAAACAAGTCCCAGCTGCCATACGACAAGTTCCATAATGGTTTTTCCCACACTGCTGACACTGTCTCCCTTGACCCGGAGTAGATCTCCCAACACCAGATTCCACTGACTGCGTCTGTCTAGGTCTTGCCTGACTTGCTCCCCTAGCAGACGATGCAACTGATTCTGATCTAGCTTGTGATCGAAATCCCGAGTCTCTTCCCCTTTTTGTTGGTGTTGAACCAGAATAAGTAGTCGTCCTCTTTGATGTCTGAACTCTCGAGTCCCCAAATCTTTCATTCTGAGCCCTTTCAAGAGCTTTTGCACGATTGATCACCTCCTGGAACGAGGACAGGTTTAATACTATCAACATTTCTTTAAGTCTAGGGCGCAAGCCCTCCACGAACCACTCGCAAGCATCTTTTTCAGTAGGCACAAGCTCAGCTGCAAACCTGCTCAGCTTATTAAACTCACATTCGTACTCATACACAGAGCGGCTCATCTGCTTCAAACTCATAAATTCCTGCTTCATTTGGCGGATAAACTGATCTCCAATATACTTGCTTTTAAATTCATCTAAAAACAAAGACCAAGTCAACTGGTCGGTTGACATCCTCATGGTGACGTTCGTCCACCATATCCTCGCCTGACCCCTCAATAAAGAAACAGCTCCATCTAATTTCTCCACTTCGGAACAGTGGAGACCATCTAACATGATTTTCAAATCATTCAACCACAGATCCGCTGACACCGGACCTTCCTCAGCTTCTCCCTTAAACTCGGGAGCTCCTAAACTTCTCAATTCTTTTGCTACATTAATTCGTGGAGTTAGTGGAGCAGGAGGTTGAAGACGCGTCAGAATAGCGTCTAACGTTCTGAAGAACGTATCTTGATCTTGCACAGGCACTCCTTGAGATGCCTGTTCTTCACCTTGCCTGGCCAGGGCAGGTGAATTACTGCTTTCAGCATGTCTATCTTCTCCCGCTTCACTTCGGGAGCTATTATGTCCGGACATCTAATAAGAATAACCACATTATCCTATTAGCAAAACAGCATACTCATACTATACCAGATCAGAAGTTCTCACTATTTGTTGGCATGTATTCCATTTGAAGACTCCATAGACTCTGGTTTATGCCTAAAATCGGCTAAACCATAGCTCTGATACCATTAATTGTAACACCCCCAACCCATACCCGACCCGGATATGAGTCAGAGATACTACATTGACTTTAAAACACAACTCTTAATAAATAATAGTAAAATATTGGGACTTGTATTAAGAAAATACAATAATATACATACTGTAATATAAGTTTACAAAATATTCAGAGCATACACAACTTAACTCTTTAATTACATGCCAACTGCTATTTACATAACAAAATAACCTACTGATAAGTTGCTTCTGATCTGATGGCTGCAGGAGTAATACTGTCAAGCTGCTTCACCTGTCTCGTCTAATATCCTCGAATCCTACGTGTGAAACACTCACACGCTAAGTCATCGACTTAGTGAGGCAATAATAATAACAAGGCAATGTATTGTAATGAAAATGTCAGGATCATATGAGATGAGATGCAAACATGTAACTAATCAATGTAGTATACTTCATCAATATCCATACCTGTAAGCGTATGACTGTAACATTCATTATTCAGTATTAATAAGTTTATTGGCCCATGATAGCATATTGAGAACCTAAGGTATTTGAGTAATGTGAGGTTGTGCACTATGCTGTCACCACAGCTCGTATAAATGCACCGAAGTGCCCGTAGAATTGCACCGAAGTGCCCGTAGAATTGCACCGAAGTGCCCGTAGAATTATGTCCATAAGGACCACGTAGAATTCTTTAAGAATCATATACATATGCTATGGATCAAGTATGTGTCTTTCAAGACTTCACACAGGTTCCAAAGGATATACATATGTCCTAAAGAACCGAGTATACCCTCTACCCTTGGCATGCCAACTATACCTATAGTTCTCATCTACATAACATGGGCTTATACATTTCCCGTAGTTCATATCGCGTAGACATAGTATTTCCATACCTTTAACACATAGGCATATCATTTACATACCTTTATCACATAGTGCATATAACTTTTCTGCATAATCATGTCATGTAATACATATAATATGAATTCATGTCATGTAATACATTTAATACAAATTCATGTCATGTATCATAATATGGAATGTAATCATATGTCAAAATATGGAATCTAGACTTATCACAAGTCTAGAACTGAATATACTACTATATTCATGCTATGCATATGCACTCACCTATACTTCTTTGCCTTTTCCTCGATCGATCCTACTTGTAGATTGTTCCCGAACTCGAGTAGGCTCGGTATCTATATAAACATAATTTTCAAGATGATCATCAGACGTCTATGTCTTGAAATTAAGCTTTAATAGCTTACTAATTAAAAGAATTAATAGCTTAGTCTTGCTTTCTTTTCTTTCTTCTTCTTTTTCTCATGGGGGAATCGGTTCCCCCCCTTAGGGGTATCGATTCCCCTCAAGCAGTCTGGAATTTCATATACGATGAGGGGTATCGGTTCCCCCCATGGGGGTAACGATTCCCCTCTAGCATTCTGGAAATCATATTCGTTGAAGGGGTATCGGTTCCCCTTGAATGGGTACCGATTCCCCTAACCCAGAAATCCTATTTTTAGCCCGAAAATCATCTAATTTCAACTCAAACATACATATCTCAATCCCTTTACTACTCTTAGCTCTCATTCACTTACTTAAACTAATTATTATCCATTAAATACCTCTAAAACTTAGAAATCTAATTCTCCATGTAGCATTTAAGAATCCAACTCAAATTCCAATATGTTCTAATTTGAATTCTAACCCCTCATACTTCTTAATTAGCTTATTGACAAGTCAAAATTCTGATTCAAACATCAAAAACTCATCCATATCAAAATCTCATCTAAAAACTCATTTTCCAAATCTATCTCTAAAACACTAATCTTGTTGTTTTAATGTCATATAAGCTTTCCTTTAGCTTATATAACATCCAAGCTTTCATTTCCAATCATAAAACATCAAAGAAACTACCAAGTTCAGATTCTTACCTTAAATGCAAGCCCCACGTTGAGAGAAGGAAGAATGAAGAAGAAATGGGAGGTTCTGGAACCTAAAATCACACGTGGGTATCATATATACCCCATAACATTTTATTTTAATTAAAATTCCTTACCAATGACCATTTGGTCCTCACCTTAATCTCATATTTACCAACCTTTATTTTTAAACTATATAATTGTTCTACTTTAATCACCAAATATTGAAACTTTGCAATTTAATCACTAACCCGGCATGGAGGATGTTACAATTATCAGATGAAATAAGGGGCTTAACTCTTGATTGGAAAAATGGTAAAATCATACTTTAGGCCCTCTTCCTTTTATTTCATAACAGTCTTGTCCCCAAGGCTTAATACTTGAGCCCAAACCAAGACCAAATCCTATTTAATTTTAATCTAACTATCTTACTAAGCCCTTTGGGCCTTATTAATGGGTCTTGGGTCAACACGAACTACTAACCCGTGATTTGGGGTATTACAATAATAATTTAATTAGATTGCTTGAACGGTGAATGCGTACTTTTAAAAGACTAAAAAAGGAGGATGAATAACGAGACTATCTGAAGCTTCGTGTTTAAAATATGTGCAAATCTTGTTGGGTGAAGCTTCTGAAGGTTAATATATAAACACACTTGCTGTATGAATATTTTGTAATCATATCATGAATTAATTGACTTGTATTTATGCTAAATTTTAACTATGTTATAATGACGTACCATTCATTTCAATTGTTATGGAGGTAAGTTGCTTATGCATGATGTATAAACTTAGTGTCCATCCTGTTATTTTAAATGGTTTAGATAATTATAAGGTAATATATGTTTAGAACTTTCTAAATCAATTGATAACACATATACATTCTACAGTCGCAACTGTTCGAACCAAGACATCTAGGGAGAACTCATCTTATTTTTCTTAATAGTTTATGGTGATCACAAGATAATATATGTTTATAATCTTTCTCAACCACCGACAACTCACACCATATAAACATAACTAGCCAAATCAAGCGGATGGATTCACCCATTCTGTTTTTTAAGCGTTTATGAACGGATTTATATTCATTTAGGGTTGTTAATTAAGGAATTAGAAACTGGGAAAACACCAAGGTCTACGGAATAAATAACTATTGCCGAGCTTTCAGCTAAATTAATTACGTTATCTACTTTATACAGTTTTTTTCCTCCTGGAAGTGTGTGGTTGAGGTACATAGTCAAATGAAGTGGCCATAGTTTAATTTGATGTTGTTGGTTTGAAAGTGCGACCATTCAAGTTACGAATTAAAGCAATAGAAAACAATGAACCAAATACGTACAAAGCAGTCCACTTTCCACCTCATGCTTCTCTACTTGTGTGTTGGGATGGAATACATATAAGTCATGATATTATTGGTCGATTGTATTGTTTTTGTTTTTGTCTGAGCCTTGGGTCAACTGGCGAATGAATCAATTCCACTCAAACGCCCCTTTCACTTCATTTTCCATTTCATTTCCTTTTGAGGAGAATGTACACATATGCCATTAAGGTTTACGTATAATGATAATAGTCAAACCCGAGATGAAAGGAATAAAAATGTCAATTTATCAATGTTGTATCTCCTCTTAACCTTCTTCGTAAATTGTTACTCCGTTATTGATTTTTCGTCAAGGCCTAATGTATGGTTCATATGATTTCTCATAATCAAATCTATTATCTGATAATAATATCTACAAATTATGTCAGTTTACCAACAATTGTCCTTACCCTAAATTTGACATCGACACTAAGGGTTGGTATATAGGATATTGTATATGATCGGAGACATAGATGAACCGAGGAGAAGGGTGAGAATAGTCGGCCTCTTAAAATTTAAAATTATCATATATTAGATTTTTCTATTGAAAGCATATAAGTTGAAGTTTTATAAGTTGAAGTTCTCCCTCCTAACATAAAATTATATGTCCGTCCCTGACTGAAGAAAAAATCTTAAACTCTCGATCTCTCTTTAAGCACCGTATATCATTTTCTTCGGCTCACTGAAATTATCGATCGTGGCTTTCATCCAAATCGAAAGAGATGGATTATATACCATAAAAAAAATTTCCATCAACAATAAAAAAATAATTGAATATAATAATAAAATATAGTGTTTTAATATTATTATAAAAATATTTTCAACCTCACACGTTGACAGTAAAATAAATATGAAAAATAGAGAAAAAAGTCAAATTATACAAAATATCTTAAATACATTTATGAAACAGAGCAAAAGCGAATTTGTCCAAATGACTGAGTCAGTGGCACCCTACTCCTAATTAAATCCCGAAGTGAATAAAATAAAGGGTGGATCTGTTCAAACTCATCGTTAATTCTGGTTTTTGACGGACTGTACTTCTCTTATCCATGCACGCATGCTGCTACCAAATGGATTTTTTTAATTACAATGCTAAAAAATTAATTTAATTTCATATTTTTTAATTATAAGTTTCATTAGGGTTATCAAATTTGAAGTTCTCAATGCACAATATATACAAATATATATTTTTTGAAGGTCAATATGTATATATATATAAATATAAGCAAAAGGGGTGTTTGATTATGGTCAATATGTACAATTTGAAGTTCTCTTAATAAGATCTCAATATATTTCCAGCAAAACATAGGTTTTTCTATATCCATATAAGGAAGACAATACATCTCAAACTTCGTTCAACATACAATATTTCTCATAAAATTTTACATTTTCATGTAGTTTAAATATTTTTTTTGTTTATATTGATAATCTAATTTCGTACTTAAAATATTATAAGTCCGTCTCCTCTGATATAAAATTATGTGTTTATCTATGAGGATTATAAATTATAATTTAAGAGAGTTGAAGCACATATAATGTGTGGTTGGTGAAGAATTGATGTAATTTATATTATATTAAAGGACTTAGATCATAGTATATAATTTACTTTCGGAATTATAAATATTTTATCTTTAAAAATTAATGATAAAAAAATATTCAGCATAAACTATGATGAAATGGGGAGTAAAATTGAACATGTTGCCGAGTCAAAACGTTTATAAAGACTGTGTACGAAGCAAGTGGTAAAATGAAGTTGATTTCTTATTTTCATAACAAGGGATACAAATCGCGGTAACGATCGTGTTTTCGGTCATGTCGTGTTTACCGTGATTGTGATTATAACAGATGCTATTACGAATATAACGGGTATATCAAAAGGCAGTGTTACCGCTATTTCGTAGGTACTATCGCGATTGCGGACTTCTATTTAAAATCGTAACAATTTTTTGACCAAAACACATGAGGGATTGATTTATACATGATGATCTCATTGAAATGTACTGGTCCTGCTCCCGGGAAATAACATAGAATTCTTTACCGGAAATATTAAAAAATATTAATGTTTTAGGTAAAAAAATAACATTTCCGATAATTTTTTTACCGAAAATGTTAAAAAAAATAATAATATTTCCAGTAACTCATTTCCTTAGCCGTATATTAAGGTTGTCGTACGGCAAAACAATCCTCTCTCATTTAGAGACAAATTAGATTTTATATTACGATACTGAATTTATAAAAAATAATTAATATGATAAAATGATAAATAGAATATATAAGAATTTAAATTTTTTAGGGATAATCATACATCCGCTCTCTAGGTCCACCATGCTCTCATCCATTAAGAATAGTCAAGCACTGACATGTCTTACTTTGACCAGCCCCCATGTTAATGATGCATTGCTAACCAAGTCCCTCTATATTCATACTATATAGCTAAACATAACTTCAAATTAATAACTATGAACTAGCAAAGAAGCCCTTGGAACCATGAGTGAGATCCTATCTGGTTCTTCCTCTGAATGGATGCAACTGAATCAACAAACGTTCGATACGTCGTTCGGATTCTCCGATGCTGCTGCGGTCACTCTCACCGCAAACCAGTTAACCCCTGTAGTCGCCGGTGACGAGCACTTGGCCCCCAAGGGCTTAATATCGAAGCCTATTCGGAGACGGTCCAGAGCTTCTAAATCAACGCCCATCACGCTCCTCAATGCCGATGCCAAAAACTTTCGATCGTTGGTGCAACAATTCACCGGTTGCCACCGTCGTGGCACCTCCATTTCGTTCGCCGATACCACGAGAGGCCCTGTCAATATAAATTTCGCACATGCGAAGGCTAAGAACGACCGCCACTGTAATTACAGGACTACTTGGGATCATGGTCCGATACTATCGCAGCCGTTTGTTGACACCAAGCATGAACAACAACAATACGAGTGCCATTACCAGTACCAGCGGCAACTGTCAAATGAAGAACAAGAAGGCGAAGTTTCTTTTGACAGAATTAGTTTGGATGATGATTTGTTCGCACAAGGGTTTGTCATGGATGATGTGCTTTTCCTTGCATGAAGTCCGAGCTTTAGCTTTACTATCAATTCCTTTATCATCTTACTATGTAATCACCTTTTGTATTAAATTACTGTATTTATTGCTCGTAGTAGTGAGATATATTTCAGTCAATAAAATTAACTACGTACTGAATCTGAACTGTGTTCGTCTTCATCATTAAGTGTTTAAGAATTGTCGTAATCAGAGTGTTGTCCCTTTTCCGTAAGAATAATTTTCATACGTAACATCTTTGGATAATTTTTCTGCAACTAAAATTTTGGGGAAAATATTTATGTGTATTAGAACTGAACGTGTATACCTTCCAAGAAATTACATAGATTAATATTTCTTCATGCTTGAAAATTGATACACATATTACATTTCCATCATTAGGGTTAAAAGAATCAGTATTTTATTAACGCTATCACACAGTGATATATATGTCCAGTTTTGATGTATAATTATATATGATCATTTTTAACTTTAATAATTGAATACTGTCTCATAAATGAGTCATCAGTTCAAAACAATTACTTTTATGTGTATTCTGAATGCAATCATTAACAAGTGAGGGTGTACTTGGCAAATAGCTATACTTCGTATATAAAAGTACATGGGACTCATTAAATGGTCTTAACGATAAAAAATAAATATTGTTTTCTTTAAAAATCTCATATTTACGCGTTGTCAATATATTAGAAAAATATATGAATATATATTATCTTATAATTATCTCGTTTTTTTTATTATAAAAAATGCATTATAATTACCTCAAATTTTGTTTCATATGATGAATCTTCAAGATCTTAGTGTTAACTTTAAGCGTCCTTTGTATTTTCATCCTTTCAACATGTAAGAGGCTTTGTTTATTTTACATTAGCTTTTGAGGTTTAAAAATTATAGCATTTGGACTAGATCCATGCACATAGCTATAATTGTTAAGAACAGGTTTGGTTTTATAGATGATCCTTGCATAAAATGTGTAACACTTCTATTCAATCTGGATGTATAGTCCAAATATAAATAGTTTCGTTCAAATATTAAAATGATAACAATTCGGAGTCAAATAAAATTTTATCACACAATAATAATTAAATAAAGTATAAGTGAAACAATATAAAAATTTGAGACATTTACACAATTCGAGTTTGTGAAGTGTCAGCAACAAGCAAATGCAATAGCCAATATGCAAACAAGTCA
Source organism: Hibiscus syriacus (assembly GCF_006381635.1). Taxonomy (NCBI): domain Eukaryota; kingdom Viridiplantae; phylum Streptophyta; class Magnoliopsida; order Malvales; family Malvaceae; genus Hibiscus; species Hibiscus syriacus. Next base: position 79,538 of record NW_024062501.1, read on the forward strand.
AGGTAGAATGGGTATTTGATTACAATACCATAAGTTTGATTATATCAAGTCAAACATTTTATTATATGAACTAAATGAAGTAATATCATTTTTAACTCAATTTGAACACACTTAATATGAACTTTAATTTAAACCGTGTAAGTCAATCATATAACATCATTTGTATACTCTGGTTTACAAATCTTTAACTTTATACATAATCCATTGAACGACTTTAGTAATAAAATGGAGATTCCAAGTTCGAGTAACTACATCTATAAAGTGCATGTATTTATTATCAATTGACTGATAAAATTTTGAACAAATGCTAACTTATAATCATCCCGTACTAATAAAAGAAATGACATATTCCCATTAATAAAAGATGTGTGATATCTTGCACTCATTTCTACAGGAGTTTTCATTTGCCCGATGCAGTAACAAACCAAATAGAAATAATGTGTTATATACCCACAATTCGTGCTACACCAGACGTTAATTTAATGCCACAATGTGAACTGGAATGACTTCACATTCACAAGGATCAATTTTACAATCATGAAAAAAGAAAAAATTGCACGACTCAGATCGCTTGAAGATAACAAAGAGAAATGGCAAAGCTTACAGCAGCAAGAAACAAAGTTTGTTCCACATGCTATCACCAGGTTAGATCAGCTGAACGAAGCTCATTGTGCAGATGAAAATCTCCATTGTTGGCAGCCGCAAATAGTCGTGACCTCGCAAAATGGAGCCAAGGCACAAAAGAAGCCATGACAGGCCGGCAACACTATATATTTCATTCCTCTTACACTAACTTTACACGAGAGATGTCCTAAATATTCCTATATATGATAGCTAATCACTCGCTGCATCACGCCTACAAAAATTCGAGCACATCAAAAAAAATATTTGTTTTTCATTGTTTACTCGTGTATACCAGCATCATTGTCACTCACAGGATGATCTGACACGGTGCCTTCTGATGATATTTCCTCTACGTTAGGCTGTTCAGGCCGAGAATGATCAGTCTGAGTCTTGCTAGAATCCCCACAATCAGGCTCATCCTGTTTCTCCTCTGGCTCTGGAGATTGATCCTGGACACCAATGGGTGGGCTCAGTTTAGCCTTCCCTTTGTAAGACACACCTTGTGAATCTGGATATCCAGCTTCGGTAACAGGCATAGGCAATGGAAGTTTGCCATCAAGTAAGCTAGAACTCGTAGTGCCAGAAGTTGATGACAAGTGTGGCCCTGGAGCGACACAAGATGCTACCAGCTGAAGCACTTCAGGGGAGGGGGATAATCCCATGCTTGATTTCTTTGGTGGAATTAGATACGCCGATGAAGATGATGGATTCATCACGCTTAAGTTAAGAGGAGGCCTGCTGAAATCAGATTCAATCAAAGGAGGCCCTGCGGTTCCAGTTATTGATTGTGGAAGCAAATGAAATGGTGGTGCCAGTGGAATTGAGCATGGCGGAGAGAGCCTACTACTTCCAGTTGCATCCGGCAGGACCTGCCTAAACGTGTGCAACTTCCTTTTCTTCTTTAAACCATGTCTCGGATCCTTCGGTTGAGGAGGAGGGGGGCCAGGTGCCACAAATGGGGGAATGGTAGGCTTACCTTCTCCATACAGCACACGAACTGACTCAGCTATTGCTGAGACAGTTGGTGGTAGATCAGAATCTAGAGGTTTGGCAGGAATGCTAACAGCTTCACGAAGCCAGTGAGGTAACTTGTTCTTGGAAGAACAGTTTCCAACTACCCTTCCCTTTGAATAGGAAAGATTCAGCCCTTTATTTGGATCAGGATGAATTGCACCAGAGCTAGCAGATTCACCGCTTCCACCATTATTGTGGGAATCGCGTAACAAATTTAGTGATCTATCAAGAGCAGTAGGCAATTTCCCATACTTCATTGTACCAGTCATCTTCCTTCATCTGAAAATCAAAGCTACTGGTGCAATTCAAACTTGAAGCCAAGTTACTGGCTCCAAAAGAGTTGAGAAACAAAGGTTTCTCACTAGATAAATTTGCAGACGGCCCTGGCCTATCAGACGGCCAGCAACTGAATCTCCAGAGAAGTTTGCTAGAGATTTGTCAGAATTCCATGTTGGAATAGGAGGAAGATTATCATTTTGCAAACCAAGCAGATCTGATAGCTCAGAGTGAGGCAGGCCGGAAGCTAGATCACTGAAACCCAATTTCAGTCAGTCAGGTGCGCTTGAAATTTTGATGGTGCAACAAGCCTACTAACCTGCAATGCCCGCGTCATCATTCCATCAGGAATGCTCGGAAACAAGGAATAAGGTTTGGTAGCTTTTGTTAGCTTGGGGAATTTCGGAACTGGAAATGCCGGTCCATCCAAAATTTTGAGTTGTTCCTCCTCCCACCTAGTTGCCAAATCTTCTGAAGTTCTATACTTGGAAAATTTCAGCCTGGGGTCTCTAAGCGTGGCATCCCAACTACCTCGTCCATGTCTACGAAAACCAATCCAGAGAAAATCACGTTCATCTTCTAACCAGCCCTCTACTTTCGATTTCTTTTTATACATGTTCCCGGATCCAGATCCAGTTCTCATCATGATATTTTCAAGCACCCTCCTATGGTTTTCAGGAAAAGAAGAAATGGATGGCAACTGACCCAATCCCAATGTTGGAGGCATGTCCCTCTCTTGTTGATTATACCTTGGCACATCTTGTGGAGGAAATTTCAAATTGGGTAGCAATGGCATTGTTGGAAGGTCTTGCACTGATTCATTCACAGCATCAAGCCTACTGCCTAAAGATAAGCTAGGTAATAGGTCAGGATTTGATATCATCATGCTTTGGTAGGAAGGGAGAACCGGGCAGCAAATTCTCATCAAAAGGTATATTAGGCAGCGACATCTTTTCCTGAAAATCAGAAGAACTAGCACCAGAACTTTCTAACCAAGCGGAAATTTTTCCTTGTGGAGCGGCAGGAGGATACTGCAAGGAAGCATGTCTTGTCACCATATTTTAATATGGACTGGAAGGTTTTGTATTTGAAAACTAAAGAAAACAAAATGTTGATAAAGAGAGTTACCGGATTAAATGGGAGCCAACCATCTGGTAATGCATTTTGCAATTTAAATTTGTCCAAGGTAGTCTCTTGACCTTTTGTTTCTTTCTCAGTTGAAGGTCCAGTAGTTGGAGCTAAACTGAATGGAAACTCTGGTCCAGTTTGTGCCCTGCTTTGCCAACCATTTAATCTGAGAAGCTTTTATGAATGAGCCTAGTTGACTAGCATTATGGGCACAAAGCCCAAGAACTGGCAACAAGTTAGTTGTTGGTAGAGAGTTGCTATAATTTATGCCTTGATGATTGTTATTTGGAAGGATTCTTCGGGAGAAGACTGATGAAGAATATTAACAGAAAGATCCAACTGTCCGCATCTTTTATGTTTAGACAACCTCCCAAGCCTTAAAATGGAATCATCTTTCCTCTTTGGTTCATCTGATGATTGACCAAGTTTCTCATCCTCCAAGTCAATTACCAAACACCTCTCTTTATCTTGCTGTTGGACTGATTTAGTAACACGATCCCATCTCTTTCATTTTCTGAAGGCAACTGAGATACCGACTCAAGTCCAGGAAATCCCTCACTGAGACGAGCTTCTTCAATTGCATTTCTCCTAGCAAGCCGTTCTTTTTGTCGAGCACGGAGTTTAGTACTGTCAAAATGGATTATAGAGTAAATTAATGCACCCATGATATAGAAAATTTAAGAATCTATCCTTCTAAATTACTTGAGAAAAGTTGCATTTGTGAAAGTAAAAGATTGGGTGGAAATGAACGCAAAATTTGTCGAAACGATTTTTTTCTAAAATGTGAAAAAAGTGAGATTTTAAAAACCACATTAATTTTTAATCTCTTTTTAATTTAAAAACAAATTCGATTTAAAAGACCTCTCGTTTCGAAAATTTTTGGATTTCCTTTACGATCGAAAAATACGGTTCAAAGAGTCGCCACCAATCTTTGATTAGGGTGTGATTGGGCACCCAAAAATGCTTTGTCATTTTAAATAAAAATTAATTTTAATTAAAACAACAAATTGAGGTCTGCGTTTACCAAAATCCGAGTTCGGGGGTCGGTTAAGTGTGGAGAAGGATTAGCACCCCACAACGCCCTAAATCGGTACCTAGTCGATTAATTAACGTTTTTGCAATGAACTTTACAAATTCGAACTTAATTTGAGTTTGATCCCATAAAACAAAAATGTAAATTTAAAACATTTAAGAACCTCAAACGAATTAAATTAAATTACCAAGTCATTTTAGAAAGATAAAGAATGTTCGATATTTACAAATATCGAGACCATATCTTAAAGATATAACAACCTTTCTCGATATATTTAAATAACGAACATTTCTTTTTCTCTCGTTCCCAAATTTTAGGTGATGAATCAATTTTTTGGTTTCACTTTCGGGATACACTTTTATTTTAAATCATTAAAAACGGACCTCAAATCAGTTATGAATGTCCGCTTAATACATTTTAAATTAAAAGGGTATACCCTTAGTCTGATTATGTAATATGTGTCGAGTTATGCAAATGAGGCTAATGCAAATTATGCAAAAATAATGCCATGGAAAACTTAATTAAAGAAGGATATATTACATCTAATTACTAAATAATATATGAAATTATCGTGCAATGCTACATTTAAATGAATAAATATATATATATATATATATATATATGCATACTTTTAAAATATAAATTATATACTATACGCATATTAACACAAATAACTAAATATGACTAAAATAAAGAAAACGAATCATAACATAAAAAAAGTTCAGAAATCAAGTAAAATGCTTAACCTAGATACTAAATATACATAACAGAAATTTACTATCTTAATTATAGAAAATAATAATTGAGATAAAACAAACATTAAACCATTTAAGTATTGAAATCAAAAAAGAAACCCTTGTTATCCTAATGGACTAAAAACAGAAAAGTCTACACATACAAATGACTAAAATTAAATATGCATGAAACAAGTAACAAGATATAAACATGAAAATTTTGACCTAGGACTAAAATGTCAACTAACAAAAACAGATTAAATATAAACTAATGTAAAACTCGAAACAACGTAAGGCGAAACAAAATGAAAGACGCAATGAAATATAAAGACACAAATAGAAGCCTGAAAAATTTAATCTGAGGACCAAATTGCATCAACCCGAAAACACTGTCGTTTTGGCAGTGTTATAAGTTTAAAACCTAGGTAAATAAAACATGTCCTCACTTCTCCTCCCTAGCATCAGCCGCATTCTCTCACTCTCAATGTCTCTTCTCTCGTCGAAACCTTAAACGAAACCCACCAGCTACCACGGTCGTCATGGCCTCTACCGCCTAATGGCTCCGACGAGGAGCGTAGACGTCACCTAACCTCGTTCTCCCCTCCAAATACCAACCTAAAACCAAGATCTAAGACCAAAAATACCTTAAACCCAATCGATTTCATCACGTAATTACCTCTAAAACTGGACACTCATCTAAGAGAACGTCCTACCCAAAGCATAAATCGTGCTGCCCTAAAAAAACCACTCGGTATCGCCCTCAAAACCCATACTTCTCGCCCCTATATCATGCAATAACAGTACTCGCAAGGTGAAAATCTTACCCTCGACGACACAACAAGGCTGGGTTTCAAGCGGTGATAATGGCTCTCCTCTTCAAGTCAGGAAGGTAAGGATGTTGTTTGATCTCTGAAATTTTTGTTGGTGTTAGTTGGTAATATGTGTTTTTGGGTTCCACCGATGGTTGTTAGTGATGAGTTCTTTGGTTTCCTTCTTTTCGCTCTGCTAAGGATAGTTCTGTTTTTCGTTTCGCTCTGTTGATTGTTTTTTTTTCTCTTTCGATGGCTGTCATTTCTATCTTTTTCTTCTCCACTGGTGATGATAGATGTTAACCTCTTCCCCTTTGTTTTCGGTCGTTCCCCACGTTTCTGGTAGTTAATTCTGATAAAAACTGACCCTCCACGTTTTTTGGTTTTTAACTCCCAAAAACTGCTTTCATTTGCCCATGATATAGGCCCCAGACAAATTAAGCATCTACAGTTGCCCCTCTTTGCTCATTGTTGTGCAACGAGAATAGAGCAAAGATCAATAGATGATCAAGTTGTCTGGCCATTAGAACTTCAGAGATAATCCGCTTCTCTGCTATTTCAGGATAAGCGAGACTTGAAAAAGATCTTCAAATGGCGGGTAGGCTCCCTATTCTTTCAGTGAGTATAAGACTCAAACAATCTTCGGCAAACGTGTTGCTCCCTATTCAGTCAGGGAGTATAAGACTTGAACAATCTTCAATAAAACGGGTCCGCTCTCTATTCCTTCAGAGAGTATAGAACTCGGAAAATCTTCAATAAACGGGTCCGCTCCCTATTCGTTCAGGGAGTATAGAACTCGAACAATCTTCATAAAACGTGTCTGCTCTCTATTCCTTCAGAGAGTATAGAACTCGAACAATCTTCAACGACTTGTCCGCTCCCTATTCCTTCAGAGAGTATAAGACTCAATCTTCAACGAACTGTCCGCTCCCTATTCCTTCAGAGTATAGGACTCAATCTTTAACAAAGTGTTCGCTCCCTATTCTTTCAGAGAGTATAGAACTCGAGCAATCTTCATAAAATGAGTCCGCTCTCTATTCCTTCAGAGAGTATAGAACTCGAACAATCTTCAACAAACGAGTTGCTTCACTACTCTTTCGTGAAGGCTTAAGATGATTTGCTTCACTACTCTTCCGTTAAGGCTTAAGTTTGAATTGCTTCACTGCTCTTCATGAAGGCTTAAGATTGACCTGTTTTGAAGGTCCAACCTGAAAATCAAACATTATCAATCATAATGTATGTTTGAAAACATTATATTCAAAAATTTAGAATTTGATAAAATTTCTGAAAATCCATCTCCATCGCGAAAACTTGTCTGGAAACCATTGGATACATGAATCTCCTTTAGCTCAGTTTTCGTATAAACATCATTCTTTTCAAAATCTCCAAAACCAAAATATTCATCGATGCTTCAATATCTTCAATCTTCAAATATCATTGGGAAACCTGTAAATGCTTAAGTCATCATGCAATTATGAGTGCCCATGATCCTATTCATGCCTAAATGTATGCAAATATGCAATTTGATCACTTTCTTCTTCGAAGGAACTCTATCTCCTTTGATCTCGATGGAACTCGATTCATCTTGGTACAAAACATTTGACCAATTCACCCCAGTTAACAATCTCAATTCCGTATCTCTCGACTTAACAAAACATTGACTCTTCCTTTCTTGAAACCCGCCAGTACCCATGACCAACTTCTTGACCAATGACAATCTCTTGGGTCTTCTTATCATGGCTGAGATTTTCTATGAATTCCAAGGTTTTAGCTTTCCGTAGCCACACAAGCTTACATGTTTAAACCATTATCAACTTCAGAATACATGCATTTTCCAAAACCTTTTGCACAATAATACAAATGATATCATGTACTTCAAGTTAAGCATATGTTTTAACTTTTCAAAATAAGATGCTTACAAAAGGAAACGAACAAGAAAAATACATCTCTTTATTTATAATGCAAAGAATTTTAGGCAACTAAATGGCAAACTTTTAACTGGAAACAGTAAAAGAACAAAAGAGTAGGCGTCTTCAAATATCAATAATGCAAATGCTTTGAACTGGCACGCCGTTTAGAATGTCTCGAGTGTAGCTTCTGTCAAAAAGATCTCCGAAATTGTGATGCTTAAGAGTATGAAGCTACTTCTAAACTCCCAAATCTCTATCATTGGATGCCCTAAACCAGTATTGAATCTCATATGCATTCAATTTCTCTTGGTTATTTCAATCGAGACTCAATAATCTTTAGTCTCATCCCTGATCACCAACTGCCATTGTTAATCCATATCAGGAGCTCTTTCCACTTCCAAAATTGATTCAGAACCTCCACCATGCACGAATTCTGAATTTCAAACTCAACTCAAGTCGCCCTTTGCGGGTTTTCACTGAGACCTTCTTTGATTCCAAGACGCCATTTCGGGTTTTCATCTTGAACCCTCCTTTATTTCTCTTTTTTTCATTTTTCTTTTTTTCCATTTTTCATTTCCTTCCCTTTTCCCTTTTTCTCTTTTTTTTTCTTTTCATTTTTTCCATCATTTTTCTTTTTTCTCATTTTTTCATTTTTTCTCTTTTATTCTTCTTCAAGCAAAATATCTCTAACAGTGTCGGAATTCACTGGATATGGTAATTCTGATCTGTCCATTTCAGTTAGGATTAGAGCTCCCCAGAAAAGGCTTTCTTGAAAACATAAGGTCCTTCCCAATTGGGCATCCATTTTCCTCTGAAATCTTTCTGAATAGGCAAAATCCTTTTAAGCACCAAATCTCCCTCATGGAATTCTCGAAGGCGAACTTTCTTACCATGTGCCCGTATCATACGTTTTTTGGTACATCTGACCATGACAAATAGCTTTCAATCTCTTTTCTTCAATCAGATTCAACTGGTCATACCTAGCTTGGACCCATTCTGCCTCATTGAGCTTTACCTCTGACAAAATCCGAAGTGAGGGAATTTCCACCTCAATAGGTAAAAAACAGCTTCCATCCCATATACCAGAGAAAATGGAGTTGCCCCAGTGACGTTCGTACAAAAGTTCGATAGGCAAACAGAGCAAATGGCAACTTCTCATGCCAATCTTTATAGGTCTCAGTCATCCTCTCTATGAGCCTTTTGATGTTCTTATTAGCCGCCTACTGCCTCATTCATCTTTGGGCGATAAGTGTGGTGGAATTATGATGCTTTATTTTGAACTTTTTACAGACCAAGTCCATCTTATTGTTTAATTCAACGCATTATCGGAGATATCCTTTCGGGCAAACCATATCTACAATGATCTCATTCTTCAAAAATTTGCATATTGTAGACTGGGTAACATTTGCGTAAGAAGTCGCTTCTACCTACTTGGTGAAATAATCTATGGCTGCCAGAATGAAGCGATGACCATTTGAAGCTTTGGGCAAATTTGTCCAATAACATCCATGCCCCACATGAGAATGGCCATGGCGCTGTCATTACGTGCAACGGATGAGGAGGAGTATGTATCCTATCTCCATAAATCTGACATTTGTGACATTTTCGGGCATAATTGATACAGTCTGCTTCCATAGTTGACCAATAATACCCAATCTCATAATCTGCTAGCCATAGCATGCCCATTAGCATGGGTACCACATATTCCCTCATGCACTTCTTCAAGAATCAATTTGGCTTCTTTCGCGTCCACACATCTTAAACAAGACCAGATCCAGACTTTTCTTGTATAGAGTCTCACCATCAAGACATATCCTGATGCCATTCTTCTAATGTTTCTTATCATTCTCAGTAGCCTGTTCTGGATAACTCTGATACCTTATATATTGCAAGATATCATAATACCAGGGGTTTCCATCTTCTTCCTCTTCAATTAAAAATAATGGGCTGGATACTCATAAGCCTTCATTTCAATGGGCATCATATTGAATACTCGCTCATCTTAAACGCTGCTGCCAGTGTGGCTAAGGCATCTGCCATTTGATTCTCTTCTCTGGGAAGGTAATTGAAAGTTAATCATCAAATTCTTCAACAAGTTCCATAACTAACTTACGGTATTCTACAAGCTTGGGATCTTTTGTCTCTTCTCTGAGCTGGTATATTACCAAAGCTGAATCTCCATACACCTTGAGCATTTTTATTTTGCGATCAACAGCAGCTCTAAGACCCAAAACACAAGCTTCATACTCGGCCATATTGTTTGTACAATCAAATTAAGCCGACTGGTGAAAGGATAATGTTCTCCCTCTGGTGATACCAAAATCGCCCCCGATTCCATGTCCCAAGGCATTTGAAGCACCATCGAGTTCAACTTCCAATATTTGCTAGTGGATGCAACTGCTTCTTCTACCGAATAGCCATTAAATCTCATCTGGGAAATCAAAGCTCAACGACTCATATTCTTCCGAAGCCCTGCTTGCAAGAATTCCGCTATAGCACTTCCTTTAATTGCGTATGGTTTACATACTGGATGTCAAATGGACAATAAGATCTGCCAACGAGCTAATCTTCCAGATAATGCAGGCACACCCCATTAGATATTTCAAGGGAAAGCTGGATATAAGCCAAGTAGTATGATACAACATATATTGCCTAAGCCTTCGGGTAGCCCATACTAAAGCGCACACAAACTTTTCAATGGGTGAGTATCTTGTCTCATTACTCAGTGAACTTCTTACTGAGATAGAAACCCTTTCTTTCTTCTCAGTTGGTCACGTTGCCCCAGCACACACCCCATTGAATTTTCATAAACTGACAAATAAAGAATCAAGGGTTTGCTGAGATGGGTGGCGCTAGATTGGAGTGCTCGACAAATATCTTTCACTGCTTTCAAAAGCTCTTTGACAATCCTACTCCATTCCCCTGAGTTATTCTTACGAAGAAGGTGAATATGGGATCACACTTCTGTCATTATGAAATAAACCGAGCTATGTAATTCAATCTCCCCAAAAATCCTCTGACTTTTTTG